>NC_092635.1:15507196-15601287 GCF_039555335.1 Amphiura filiformis | reverse complement strand
CATTTACATAATCGGTAATTTATATACTGACAGTACATAAATTAGCTACATGTGATGTGTCTGCCTCACTCTACCCAGGTGTAATAAGGAATTGTACTAATAGGGGGATATCATCACAGTATACATATATGATATAAGATGCACCTTGGCTGCAGCTGCATGTCTAGTTGAATTATAATTATTGTGATGTACCTTAGTGTGTATAATAATTGTGGGAGATTGCTAGTTTCATTAGGAGCTATTAGGTCGAGTGGTCATTGAATTACAACATCCAACAAGGTTAAACAAAAGCTTTAATTGAGCATGTTGTAAAGATCTGTGATTTGCACTTAGAGATGCCAAATGGTCCAAATTATTCAGAACTTTTCAGGTGCATCTGATGTTTGACAATCCTGTTTCCCAGTTAAAAAGTTTGAAGTAAGAATGTGTGTCATGTAATCGTTTCTTTCGTTTTGTCTTACCTACAGATTTTCAAAAATTGGAAAGAGAGGCACGGATATGTCGAAAATTACAACACCCTAACATAGGTAAGTATAGCTTGCATGTGGGAATTTGGATACAATAGGGTGGTCTCTAGAGATGAGTCAGCCCACTTTGTTTTTCTTAGAGCTTGAGGTTGGTATATTTGCAGCATTTTGCTGTTGCACTGTTTTTCTGCTGCAGCAAAAATGTGCTGCCGAGAAAAAACATTAAGAACGGAGAACAGAAAATACAGTGAAAAATGCATGCGCGAAAAACATTGGACCGTATACTGGCCAGTAGCCCTTAAGAATGGCAAATGAATGAACAGAGTGTGAAGAACGCTTGCTGAAACTGTGACACGGAGTGAATCCAACTCAATCCTGATTGGTTGATATTTCTCTTGATTGGTTTGATCATTATATATTAAGCTCGCCATTTTGCGAATTGTTGTGTTCATTCATTTGCCATTTTGTCTGTAGGCAACTTAGGAAGGGAGTTATCAAGGCCAATGCAAAAAGAAATACTCATTAATGTGCGCTAAGCTAATCCTGCAGAGCGGTTTGCCGACACGTTCTGGCGCAACTGTGTAAACGCCCTGACATCAGGTACAGAGTATAGATTGGGTTTGCACCTTCACACACCAGGGACAATCATACCTGCAATTTGTACTATCTATGTTATTACTACTTGGACCTTGAATTAACCAAATCGCAATTTGCATTCCATAATTTGCCTGATGCGATACAACTTTCAAAGCAGGGTGCAAAATCGCATTGCAACTTTTTAACGATAAGATATCGTACCTCATACTGTTTCAAACTACATTTAGAAAAGTTATTTTGAGGCTTGTCCCACAGAATTAGAGAAAGAGAACCAGGACTCCCTATACCGCCACTTCCTATACGGAGAAAATTGGGGGTGCGGAGTGTGCGAGACGAAAAAAACAATTCTGCGCCTCATCTGCAGCGCCTTGGTACTCATGCAGGTTGCAGGTTGCATCAAGTGCGTCTCTCATATCGCCCATTATCCATGTCGCGCTTGCATGACCACAAATCCCTCATTCACATTCCGAGGGAAACCGAATACCACCAATTTTTGGTCCATGCCTGTATTTAGATGGTGGTCGAGTCCCGGTTCTCCTGGTTCCAGGTGAGTTGCAAATTTGATACCATCAATATAGAGTTCTCTGTTAGCACCAGTCCTTGGTATCCTGAAGAAAAAAATCTCAAGTTCTGAATAGATTATTGATAAGCCACCAAGAGCTGTGTTTTTATTCGGTATATGATGTGTCATTCTCAAAAGGGTGTAAAAGATGTGTCTGTTTGTTGGTGAATATTTAGATTACAAAGTATAATCAGAAAACTGTACCTTAATGATACCCCAAGTTAACACTGGATGCACATTTCTCATACATTAGAAGCTAACATTGTATTAATATGTCTTGGTGTAGATTATTGTGTTAATGTCTTTGCAGGCTAATTGAGTATGCACAAGAACACTGTTAACATGGTTAAAACCCTCCATGTTTAATAGGAAAACAGAAAAGCCAAATCCAGCTCTCTCTGTCTCTCTCCAGTCTCCATGCATCTTTCAGTATTCCTTGGGTTGTTTCTGATACAGTAAATATTCATGAAACCTTGACTACATGTTGAATGCTGGCCCAGGCAAGCAGGTAGGTAGGCAGCCAGCTAGGCAGACACTGTTATCAATGCTGGCCTGTGGGACATTGGAATAACATTATTTGTCTGTCGTATGGAAACAAAGAATCAATTTATGTAAAGGATACTCGGATAGCAAGACCGGTCGTGAGCTGCACTTACAAGGAGGCACCACATTTCCTCACCAGCACATGTTAAATTCATTAAAAGCTTTGGACACACCTGTAGTCAAATTAGTGCTTCAACCAAGATGCTGCTGCATAGTCCAGTAGGGTTAGGAGCAGTCTTCACATGCTTACTTAGATTTAGTTCAATGTTGACGAGGTGTCTGCGATTTGGTGCAAGGATAGAAGGCACTTTATTATTCCACCCTCTTTAAATGGTTTTACAATTGTCTGGAAATGAAATGTTTTACAAGCAATAGAATTCCTTATTCATGTGTTTCTTGCAGCCTGCTAACTGTTAAAAAGGAAAGATCATGAAAAAAAGCACAACAATAATAATTTACTCAAAGCAAATCAAGCATTTTTTAGAGTACCCACTTTGAGAAATACTATCTTGTTATAGCTCACACAAATCTAATGACATGCATGTGAAAGCTAGTTATATGACATGATAGGGAAAGAGAGAACAGCGAGAAGTGATGCATTTAAATATAAATGAGAACTGTTTCAACGTGTCATGTTCTGTCATAAGGTGGGCTGCAATAGATAGCTGCCTTGTATAGTTCAATTCCAGATACAACATTTTGGGTTAGGAGGTGAGCAAGATGCTATCAAGGTGAATGCTTGCAATAGATAGCTGCCTTGTATGTTTCAATTCAAGATACAACATTTTGGGTTAGGAGGTAAGCTAGATGCTATCAAGGTTAAATTATACATAATTGGGAATATTACAGTGGTAAGAGTTTCAATACATGAAAGGCCTCATTTGAAGAACTGCAAGTCATAGGTCATGCATGTATGTCTTAAATACAACAGCAGCTATTACAGGTTAAGAATTGTTACAAGAAATACATCCCATGATAGTTTAGTATCCTCATTATGCAGCCCAGAAATGCTACAGGTTGGTTAAATTCATGTGCTAAAAGCTAACAAACCCCGATTACATTTAAAGCCGACTTTGCATTAAGCCAAGCTCGTAGATGGATGCAAACGAGCTAGCAACCCTGGGAGTCAGCTACCCAGATTCAGTGTGGGTGCCAGGTTAAGTGAATAAGAATATGTATGTAAATGCATGTGTGTGCTGGAGACTACATGCTTTAGACTGGGTGTGCAGTGCACACACACGCATAGCATTTGTACAATATTCATCATCATAATACAAGTGAGCATTTCTATTGAAATATGCCTCCATTTTATATTTGCATGAGCGACATTTAAGTTATCATATATTGTTAGGTCACCTATATACCTTAAGACTGAATCTTCCTTTTTGTATAGATTAGATTGGGGTTGTAACCAAGGGTTGTAATTTATATAATTTAATGTTCAAATTCAATTCAGCCTAGCGTAATTCAATTTTGAGTTTGTAACATGTGCATGTATTTTGATATTGTCAAATGGGTTCCACATGATTGTAATATGTGTTTGTACTTACAATTTTGTTTAACTTAAGTGAAACGCAATAGTGACTGGAATAAAATTTTAAAAAAACCAGAAATATTTTACTCAATGATTTATTAATACTCTTGTCAATAAATATGACAATATTTTCACTCAGATTGCAGAAATATTGTTTTCTAGAGCATCTACAAGAGAAATATTGGATTTTAATCTTAGTAATCCCAAGTATTGATATTGAAGTGAGTTGTCATATTTATAAGTGTGATATTTCTATGCAACACCTGCCAACCACTTGCCAGTACACAACCAGGTACTCTGTTATTCTTATTTTAAAAATTAAACACATCAGATGCTGTTGTCATATACAACTGAGATGAATTTAAGAGCTTTCTATTTTGAAATGTTTTGTCATAAACATTTCCTACAAGATCTGTAATGCTATCCATAATTTAGTCTTTTGTGTCCTGTCATTCATGGTAAAAAATTCTTTGATGAGGTGCGTTGAAGAGCTTAACTATTCCACTGTCAGCTTGTATCGTGTCAGTCCTTGAATTGGGTGGAGGGGAACCCATCATTTCACTACACTTTTGATATGATTTCAATCAGACATGGTGAGATTTAAATTTCAAGTTCCCTGGATGACTTCCTAGAAAATGTGCATATCCATAAGTAGTTATTTTTGTGTGAGAGAAAAACAAACGTGCACGCATGAACCTTCTGATGAATGCAGTTATCGGTTGACATCATATGGAGATTCGAGCAAGTATTAATGAAATTTGAGATTGGATGTCAACTAATTTGTTTAAAACTTAATGATGATAAACTGAGTGTTCTTGGATCAAAACAACAGAGGAAACATGTCTATATCTTTATTTGCATTGACACATCCAATGCTTGTCCTTCATCTGCTGTCTGTAATCACAGTTCCATCTTAGATTCCACTATGTTACTCAGCAAAATTTCTGTCATTTCTATTCAAATGGAATTGCTCTTTAATTTCTCAAATTTATCGTATTGTATCAACAAACTCACAATATACTCAAACAATGAAACAATAAATTGCTTCTTGCAGAATTAAAAACATATCATGGTTGTAATAATATGCTCATTTATGTCAAGAAGATAAAGGTGATAGTTGTTTCATTATATTCTTAGGCCTATTGATTTCACACCCCAATTGTCATAAAAATGGAGGTTTAGGTTTGATAGGTGATTTTGATAGACAAAACAAATTTTAAACTTACTGTCTCAACTTTCAACAATTTGCAATTATAATCGACAATCAAAATCTCTGTTTATTGAAAACATCTATAAGCATTTTACTCAATCAAAAGTAGAATGGAAAATGGGGAACATGGAAACATCCTGTGGCCATTGTGCATGTTCTTTCAATAAAATGCTAAGACAGAGCTGTGGTAAAAATTGCCTAAATTGACTGTAAAATTGTGCATTACTTTCCTTTAAGAATTTAATTGTGTGGGTTTTATTGCTTTTTTGGTCCTCTACTGTACACAAATTCCTGCCAAGCAGCCATGTTGTATTCTTACTCCTTATGATAGCATTTCTAAAAATAAAATCAGAACAATTCCCTTGGCAAATATTAGGTTTCTTCATAGAAAATGGAAAAGAACACAAAATTTGATATTTATAAAACGATGAACTTCAGTCTTTGTTTAAGTTAGTTTCCAGGCTCATTGCTTTGCTCAAATAGGATTTTGTCTATCAAACAGTTAGCAATCATCTAAAGCAAACTTACAAGTGTAAGTCTTTCATTATTCAGACCTGATTTCTCCTCTCTATAATATGCATTGTTTTGCTGATGATGCACAACAGTATAAATGGAAAAGAACAGTTTTGATTGGTTGAGTGAATCAGGACATAAATTATTAGCATCTCATTGGCCGATTAAGCACAGGAGTATAAAAGTAGCCTCACCTCTTCTTTTAAGGTTGCGCTTTGTCACAAGTAGAGGGTTGTGACAGTGATGTGTGGAACATCTTGTTATATTGTATTTTGTCACTCATAATGTATGTTTGTCAAGATTAATGATATGCAACAGGTAGGCCTATTCCATTATTAATGTCAAAAAGATTATCAGCCACAGCTGGCAAATTAAATGTCAAAATCTGCATCAGTTTATTTCATTCAGTAGAGTCAACTGGTTAAGCATTTTTGAATAAGAGTGGAGAAAATATGGGAGACATATATACATCTTATCTGTATTTTTGTATTACATGCAGTTAGTTTCCTTGTGTTACCTTAATGGCATAAACGTAGTGTTAAGCTACAAGCTTAAAGGAATCTACATCAACTGTCCTATTTATCGTACTGGTTTTGAGATGTTCCAACACCCACTAAGCCAGTTTGTCAATATGGCATATACAAGATGACAGTCCCAGGGGAGGACAGTGAACTATCAGTAAGGTGATGGTACAAGGTGAGATTGGGTGTTGGTTGGCCTGCATTTGGTTGGTGCTAGCATAGCTACTCTCAATACCAGGTAATACAAGGTAATAATTTGAGAATGGCTTGCTATGCTGAAGTAGCCATTACCTATCTCTAATTGTATGCTAAAGATGGAGAGGGAGATGAAGTGATCCAATACAACCCAGACGAGCAATGCTGGCTGGGCAATTTGCTTTGCTTGCTTGATCTATGAGTAGTATTGAATATGTACGGATGTTGCCGTGCTTGTGTGCATCATTTGGTATTAGTGAGTGAGTGTGCATGGTGGTCGGTCCATCCGTCGCTAAGGCAATGTAGATGAGGACTTATTGTATAAGCTTTCAGTCTGTCACGACTGAGCTCAAGTCTGACTGAATGTAGCGCATACAAAACGATATATCTAGCTGGCTTACAGTCTTGCTGTACATCTATCTCTCACTCCCAAGCACACACTCTGTGCAGCGTTGTCACTCTAGTGTGCATAATTATACACTAATGGGCAATAGTCCCGCAGATCATTATGGGCCAGCTCAAAATATCACAATTTTCCATTTTTATTACGCAGAATAAAGCTGCTATTAATGAATGATGCCTGTGTTTCATTTTAATGGTATATTAAACACACTAATTTCTAAATAAATATTTGTCACGGGCTGTGTTTTGAAATAAAAGCATATTTACAAAAATAATCGCGATAATTTATTTTTGATAAATTATATATATCGCTGATCAGAGTGGGTTTTTTTTTTTCATTTTCAATGATTTTTTGTTGACTCAATGAGGACAAATCATCAATAGCAGCTCCCATCTAATCAGTTTTCATTTAAGACCGCTCATGATTATTAAATTGACCATTTTATGACCTTGTGGCACAATTTATTCCGTTTCATTGAAATGCACAATTATGGACACAAGCTTTACTTACGAATGCTGGGTCACTGTATTTTGACGAGGTGGTTTGAGGATCCAAAGATCACCTTGACTTTTTCCCCGTTCTTAATATTGATTTGAATTTAAAACAATATGTTCACAATGTATTTCATATTGTAGTCAGGGGCTGCACAATAATTATGAGCCCTGGGGAGGGTAAAATTGGGGGGGGGAAAGAAATTTTTGGCACACATTAATTGGGCGCCTTTTAAATAAAACGCTCTAAAAAGGCTTCGGAAAACAGTACGGAAACGCTTTAATATGCAAATTTTCCTTCTCGCTACGCTTGCAACATATATATCGAGACCATTTTTAAAAGGTTTGCAAATTGGGATCCCAAAAATTTGGCATGTGAAAAGGGGGGGGGGGGCAAAGATTTTTTGGTGGGCCAAGAGGAGGGGGCAAGCAATTTTTGGCAGGCCAAGAGGGGGAACAATTTTGGAAATTTTACACCCCCCCCCATAATTATTGCACAGCCCCTCAGTCATATGTGGTGCAGGTAAACAGAACATACATTGGTGAAAAAAGCATTTCTGTGCCTATTTTTAATCATAATTATAACGAGTATTAGTGGCTATTTTTGTTTGTTGACCCACTTTGGTGTCCACAATCAGACCAGTGTTACAGAAAAAATTAAATTGATTAAAATACTGCTTAATTTCAATCTGGCCTCATGTGTGTGATGTTTCATATCAAAAGTTGACAAAGCAGGTTTCTTAGATGTTGTCCAAATTAGTTTTTAAAAATATAATTTTGAGTATTTTTATGGTTTTGAAACAAAGTAAGATCAAAATAGATTAGAATTGTCATCTGGATGGTGAAGTTCAAGGTAGGTTGGTTTGAGTTGAATTTGTCAGTTATACAAGAGATAGCAAGGACACTTAGGCTAGTGGATTGTAATTGCACACCACACAGGTAGTTGCAAGTCCTTGCTATGGAGGTCTCCGGCCTCAGCCCTGCCAGGCTTGCGGCCTTAATGTTTTTTAAGCCCTGATGAGCTGGAGGCCCAGTATCAAGAAAAAAATATCAAGATATATGTTCAAGCAACAGTGTTGATAATTTTTAATTCAGTGGTAATAATGAGCAAGATCAGTATTTGAAGACTTGGTGTGTTTTCAGAATAGTGTTTTAAAAGTGATTGTTGAATCATTTTGGACCCTTTTGAAGGCTTAATTCAATTGTGAAAAGATTTTAGGTTTGGATTTATAAGTCAATGGCATCTCTGGAGGTAATATCGTGCATTTTTGGTGTGCAAAGTGCACCAAGTTAAAATTGCACACCATCCATCTTGCATATTTTGGCCTCAGCAAATTTTGCATTTGTTGACATCTGCCTCCCTCCCTCAACCTGTCTCGTTAAATCACACATGTCAGAAACTGCATGTCCAATCATGGTGGACTTGCAGCATATTGCAGTCTGTTAGAGGGCAATAATGATATTAAAATGGAAAGAGACAATTGATTTTGACTTGTTTTGCTTGGTTGCATCCCCAGCCAGGGGTTGCATCAACTATGGTGGAAGGTAAATGGTAAATACTTGTTATAAGGCAGAAAGGTTGCATGCACTTGCAGCACTATTACCCATCATTACGCATATGGTCATCAGTATTTACCCAGGAGATGGTTTGCTGCGATTTTGGCCCAGGGAGAAATAGATTTGGCATGTACAAGATCAAAGAATTTGCAATTCTGTATTACACTTAATTAGTAAATTTGAGGAATTTTTTGGGCCAAATTTTACATAATTTTGGAAAGAGTGCTTCATTTGTTGCACAGTTCCCAGAGTGTGTAACAACTGATGGTCATCCCACATCATTATAATCCAAAGTCTACACTTGGACAGACTGGGACACAGTCTTAGAGAGCATGACAATTAGGCCACCACTGCAAAGACAAAGAACAACAATTATTTGTCAGAAGCTGCTTTATTTAATATCAGGGTCACTTGGTAATGGAAAGAATAATCACATTGTCTATTTCTATGGATGCCAATTTGTTTTAAATCACCATGGCAACATGGATTTTACTATGGCAATATAGAATATGGTTACATGTGCCCTTTTGTCATGGTATGTCAGAATGGATGAGGAACACATAGCCTACATGTACTTTCATGATTTTCAGCTCCAGATACATTCCCCTGTAAAGGATTCTCTATCACCCTTTATATTTCATTTTAGTGCAACATGGGAGGGGGGCAGGGGGGAGTGAAAATTGAATTTTTGCCTGACAAACAACCCATAAAGTGCTTGATTGTATCGTATCATATTTCAATGTGTTGAGCATTGTTATATATTGGTGGCCTATCAGTTAGGGCATAAGACTCATGATCACAAGGTTGTAGGCTCGAACCCTGTTACAGCCAAAATTGTGTGTCCTTGGGCAAGACACTTGTTGCACTCCACCAAGTTGTATAATGGAGCAGTAGTCATACCTGCACCATTGTTGTTGGCAGGGCTCCACATGATGTGATATACCCTAGTGGCAAAGCAGTAGCGTAGCATGAGCCATGATATTAGGGCACCAACATGATTGGAGGGCACCGGGCCCGATGGAGGGCCACAAGCCGTTTTTTCTGCAATTTTTGTACATGATTTTCTAATTTCTCAAATCGATTGGGTGGCACTACGCCACTGTGGCGACGGAATAAATGTAAAGCACTAAAACAAATTAAAAACTTGCTATATAAATACCAGCATTCATTCATTTAGGGAACAAACGAAAAGATTGATGACGTCCTATAAACGTAACTGGTTTGGTTTATGGGGGAGGGGGTAAAAATACGCGATTACGTTTGTACAAAAACATTGGTCTGAAAAAATGTGACATTATTATTATTATGTCAAAATTTTCAACATTTTATTATTACGCTTCTGGCAGGGAGAGAGGGGTCGGCTGAAAAAACTAAAACCAGTTACGCTTTAAAGGACGCCATTGATCTTTTGGTTTGTTCCCTTAGTTATATTTATATTTAATTTAGAGCATGTGAAAAGTATATGTTGGTTGGCACTATTCACACTGTATATTACAGTATAAACCAGCAATCATACGGTGCAATTAATAAGATAAGTATATTTCATAGACATTTCCTGATCCTCTATAAACCTCTCCGATCATCAGGCAGGTAGAGTACTCTTATCACCATACCTGAACAGCCTACATCCTGAACCACAAGGACACCAGCCAGAGAACTGAAATGGAATCAGCAGATTATATTGTATTACCAATTCATATTGGAATGGCTAAATATCAGCAGTGGTCATTAACACGCCTGTGTACTTTGAATACACTAGAATAAAATGTATTTAACTATCAATTATTGAACTGGAGGAGTGGATGGTGTACTGTGTAGGCTGCAAGTCCTGACCTCAATGACTGGTAAAAAGTGTTGCCATCAGAATTCAGTACCAAGGCACGGTGGATCATAAGGCTGGGGTAAACAAGTCTCAACTCAAAGTAGCCCAATTTTTAATATGTCCAAAAAGCACCCAAAACCAACTATTTGACAGGTTTGCTGAATGAATCCACTAGCAAAGAAACCACCCAATTGGGCGGCAGGTCCATTGGATCAAATGAACTTCCAGTGCTTGGTGAATGATAAATAATGAATCATAAATTGCATTGCTATAACATTTTGGAACTTCAGAAGCCTTTTACTAGCAAAATTTAAGACAAGTTGCAGCCCAATATTGTGGGCCATGGCTAGTGATCTTCAAGTAGCCCAATTCAGCAGCATAAACTGCTGTGTTGGCATCACTGAATGGTAGGAAATGTACACAATGACAGATGTTGCAGAGGTAGCATCCTCTTTTTCAAGCAGAACCTGTTAAAAATCAATTTCATGTAGGAGTGGTGATTACTAAGTAATCAATAAAATACTCTTTAGAATATCCATAGCAGTGATTGTTTGCATAGTGTGCGTATTACATGATGACTGGACATGCGGTCATTAAGGCCATAACCAGGCCAGGCCGGTGTGCTTGCTTATTAGATAATTAACGGGCAACCTAGATCCAATAGAGGCCGTCAGCCTTTCGCCATCTTGTGGGTACAAATGATCTGTGTGTTCATGCGTCGGACACTACGCACAGGGCGCAGCTTGCCACGCAGCTGTTATCGCGCCTCAACGCGGTGAGTTGCTGCTCACGCATGGAGATCGAACGACCATCACAGCGTGTACCCACAAGATGGCGGCATATGACGTCACGCTGACGGCCTCTATTAGGTTGACAAGATAATATACCACTTCTTCCATCCATCCAACAACAGGTTGGCTTCTGTATTGCCATCCTTAGTTTTTAGGTTGTTCAACTTTCCCCTATAGAGATGTGATGGTGAAGTGTGGGCTTTAACAGGTTATATGGAGGGAAGGAGGGCGGGAGGGCGGGAGGGAAGGAGGGCCTGGGGAAATGTGGGTGGTGCCAGGATAAGACAAACTTGGATCTGTGCTCCACCTATTTGAGCTGAATGAGCTTGTAATGTAATGAAGTAATATTGACACAGAACTTGGATCTGTGCTCCAACTATTTGAGCTGAATGAGCTTGTAATGTAATGAAGTAATATTGACACAGAACTTGGATCTGTGCTCCAACTATTTGAGCTGAATGAGCTTGTAATGTAATGAAGTAATATTGACACAGAACTTGGATCTGTGCTCCAACTATTTGAGCTGAATGAGCTTTTAATGTAATGAAGTAATATTGACACAGAACTTGGATCTGTGCTCCAACTATTTGAGCTGAGTGTGCTTTTAATGTAATGAAGTAATATTGACACAGAACTTGGATCTGTGCTCCAACTATTTGAGCTGAATGAGCTTTTAATGTAATGAAGTAATATTGACACAGAACTTGGATCTGTGCTCCAACTATTTGAGCTGAATGAGCTTTTAATGTAATGAAGTAATATTGACACAGAACTTGGATCTGTGCTCCAACTATTTGAGCTGAATGAGCTTTTAATGTAATGAAGTAATATTGACACAGAACTTGGATCTGTGCTCCAACTATTTGAGCTGAGTGTGCTTTTAATGTAATGAAGTAATATTGACACAGAACAAACTATGATGTCATCTATGTTTCAGTAAAAGTAGAAAAGTTGGGGATATCAGGGGTCATTTCAGCCCAACATCCATCAAAGAGATAATTTTACTATTGAAGTATAATTACACAAACGAATGTTCTGGGAGCATATTACCCACCACATTATTTCACATTTTTAGTTAAAATTCAGGTGAAAAATGACAGAACAACCAACGTTTTGGGAGTATAAAACATAAGGTAAAATCAACAAGATTAGGCAAGCACTACTTGGATCTAGCACTGCAAACATTAGTTACAACCTACTTCAATGATTTTTGCCCCGTATAACCATGGGGAGGTTGTTATACAAAATGTGCAAAAAACTCAAGGATTGCATTAAGCCATTGATTCTTACTTACAAAAATCTTGTGATCCGTGACACAGAGTAAAATATATTCATGATCAGCATCTATGAAATCAAGATAACAGCGATGTAGTGAGACTATTTGCTATTCATTTGACTCATTGAACTGCACATATGTTCACATGAACGCAAGCTTACAGTCATCTGCTGTGAGATACTGAACTCGGAGGGCAATAACACTGTGGCTGAAGACCTAGCTGTGGCGAACAAGCAATATGAAAGAAAAAAATCCAATCTTCATGCAGGGTTGACTTTATCTACATGTATAGTGGCCTTGAGCCAAACCGAACAAATTAATGCAATTCTAGCATTTTGTTGAGACAAGTATGATGTCAACAAGCTTCAATGGTGCCATGATTTGAAAATCAAAAGAATAACATTGACCATATATCTTTTATTATTTTAGGGTATGTGCAAGTAGGGATTTAGTTACAACCAATAGGACTTCATATTTGACTCTGGACAGGACTGCAACCAGTAGTACAATTATCATAGTTGTGCTATTGTAAAGCAACTGATAAATGGCGAAGTCCATGATAGTTTCTTTTGCGCTGACCGAATGCATATTCATAGGCTCACTGTAGAGTCGCAAATTATATATTCAACAAAGAATAAAAACTCAAAACAGGAGAACTTGGACTCTACATGTGTAACACTGTAGGAAATGCATGCGGCTCCATATGTATTTTTCAGTAAAGCCAAAAAACATGATATTTTGTGTACTTCATTGCACTTAGCAAACAATATTAACAAATTAATGCATACTGTTTACAAACATGCGTCTACTTCAATATAATATTAAAAAATTTGTTGAGCACATTACAAAACAGTATGGAGGTACAATATTCTTCCCTCTGTGAGTGATGCACAAACATCAAAGAAAAAATTTATGGTATCATCCGTGCATGCATCCAAAAGTTGACAGCTTTTTGGTTAAGACTACAATTGCTCAAATTTCAGGTTTTACTTCTACATGAAGCATTAACACATGGCTTTGTGACAAGTGATATGTTAAGTCCGATTCAGACTCCACATCACAGTGCGATGTGATGCTATAAAAATGGAAATGTGAGCCAGAATGACCAAAAAAGAAGATGCAGACCCCACATGCTTTTAAAACATTGCAGCATCGCACGATGAAATTGAAATGTACATTTTAATTTCCTAGCGCAATGCTGAGATTTTAAAAAAGCATCGCATGGTGTGGTGATGTGAAGTCTGAATCGAACTTTAACCATGTTTAAAGGTTAAAAGTCAAATGAGGTCACCATTTCAAGGTCAAGGACATTGCAAGCAAAGATCAGATAACTGCAGATCTTCATTTCATCAATTGAAATCATCTGGACAAGAACAAAAACATTAATTTTATATGGCCAAAGAGCTATGTATTCAAAGCATGACAGTTCTCACGTGAACTACATCAAAAAGAAAAAAACACATCGAAGGTGTTCATAGATATTTACAAGCGATACAGGATGCAAATATATGCAAATCATGACAAATATTATATGATGTCTAGATCTCAAGTTGAGATAGGTGAGACCGATAACCAAAGGGTTATAGTTTAATAACCACAGCTATGTCAGTATATGAAAAGTGGCAAGAAGCCCAAGGTACTATTTATCTGGGTATGCCTAGATGTGGGTGAGTGGGTTGCAGCTGTACATGGGACCCTGGGAACCCTGGTTTTCATACATGTGCATAAATTGTGCATATTTGTTCTATATTGGTGTGAACGTAACGTATCAATTTTTCGTTCATAAGGTTCACATTATGCTGTAACTTTCGCACTAAATTTTGGTGGTGTCCTGAAGCATCTTGTGGTATTGGTTATGTCTTTGGGCATTATTGATGACTTAATATTGTTGTCTCATAAGTTTATATTGTTGTGCAAGATTATACATACAGGCAGCTTATTATTTGAATCTGAATTAGTTTTAATATGTTTATCAGGATGAAGATATTTTTGGCATCAGCATTTTAATAAAGACCTTGAATATGGCAGTGGTCAATGTAGTAGTTGATGGGAAATGCTTATGACCACAAAGCATTGGGGTTGGTTAGCTTTGCATTGGCAGGCAAGATGATCTGCATCATTTGTCTCACTGCACCATAGTGTTAAAGGTAACTGTGTGGGTATATCAATGTGTAGAGAGATTGATTTGCAGCACTGTGTTCCTTATTAAAGGAAATATGATATAGAGGCACATCATAATTAATCAACACATTTCAAAAATAAAATTAAAGAAACTGAAGCGCTTCTAAAAAATAACAGTGATGCAGGTTTGTATGGGGAAAATGTGAATTAAGTATTTGAAATACGCTAATTGATGGGGTATGGAAAGCTATACAAGCATGGATAACTAGCTCATTGACCCCAATATAAGCATACTTAGTTACACTACCCATATTGAGTAACAATTTTTCAGGTGTGCTCACAAGATCTGAATGTAAATTTGTAATTTGCACTTGGGCAATGGCATGGAAATAGGTCATGGCAGTGATATCTTGGGGGTTATATCATGCAATGGATGCAAAGACAGATCTGATGGAATATTATTGCAATAGTTCACATATGAAAATGGCTATTAAGGACCCTACAGACTTTTCAGTGGATGTAGGATATTCATTATTTAATCTATTCCAATTCTATTTCCAGTTCTAATGAATATTTGATGACGTAAAATTGATAATCTATTTCTACCTGATATTCTACGTAACATATTATCGATTTACATCATCAAACATTTGTTAGAACGTAAACATTGATGTCCATTGATATGCAACACGATATCACGATATGAACATGTCAAAAATAATAAGGAGTTTTAAATGTTGCCTGTAAAATTGACCATTACTGTAATGGTAATCCTAAAATCCTTTGTAAAACTATGTTATCAATGCCGGTGTGCTTTCTCAAAGCTACAGTGCATGTTCCAAAGCATGTATAGTGGCATTGCATACAAGTGTCATGATGCAGTTTTGAGAACACAATTTTGAGAATTGGCATCGATGACATAATTTTGATATCATTTGCAAAGGATTTGGGAACAACCGAAATGGTCAAATTATGTAACCAAACCCATGACCTTAAGATTGAATCAGGGACCTCTGTCTGCACTGACAGCAAATGTTCTTTGCTCTGCCATTATCTCCCTCCCACATAATATACATATTACATGTATCATACTGTTGCTTAATTTATCTGTAAACTTGTTTCCGGAGACGCAATGCTGTATTATCCACTTTTATTTTCAAGTGGCAGGTACTATAGCATCAATTCAAGTTGTGATTAAACATTTATTAATTGCAGCTGGTTGGTAAGGACAATTGTGTCAGTTAATTATTGTCATCTTCATTCATTCAGTAGTAGTGTCTTTGTTCACCATGTCACCCCGCATTGCACTCCATTAACCTATATTTGTGTACTAGCACCAAAAAGGAAGCATACACATCTCAATGTTGTTATTTTGGGGTATTGACGTCATGTGAGTTAGGTGCAACCAGTGTGTGAAGCAAATTAGATTGTGCAGTGACCAGCTTTTGAATTTGGCCTACATCAGCCTACATGCATGTGACATAGGTGATTAGTAAGATGATATGTAAACTGTTAACACAGTTAAGAGTTTTCATACATTCCCTATATCATCAGTTTCATGTGGATATGTGTGTAGAGTTTGGGGCAATGCCAGGGTTTCTGTTCGGGACGAATTCCCTTTTGGTTTTGGAGAAAAATAAAATAAAGTAAAATATGTTATGTTCGTTATTCAATGTGTACTCACCTTGGTCAGGTTCCATACACTACAACAATTAATTCCATTGCCACTGAGATACATCACAATCATTTTGCAGTGTTTAGATTGTAATTCCTTAACATCACACCTGGGTGGAGTGAAGCAAGTGAGGTAAAGTGCCTTGCTCAAGTGCACAACACGTTGGCTCTGCAGGGATTCAAACCCACACCTCGAGCTACCCCTCATAGTCATTATGATTTGACCGGTGCGCCACCATGCTCGGAAAGGAAGTTGTCAATTTGTATGAAAAAAGCTAATATTTTTGAGGGAAAATGTACATGCCATAAAGTACAATTATATCTTTGTTTTTTCTTCAATTTTGGTTGGAAAGGGGCAGCAGCACATTTGCTCTTTAAGTGACACTGCCCCTTTCAAGTTGATTGGTTATCAACATTCTATAACCTGTCATTGTCATAGAATTTTGTTGATTTCATATTTGACTGATACTGTTACATCAGCATAACTCTGGTTGAATGTCTTTCATTTTCTGAGGATTTTTATCTGGAGAAGAATCTTTGTAATTTATATCCGAGGTTGCACTCTTCAGGGACCTTAAGATTTTAAAGATTAGACTCTCTAACAGTCTTTGACTGGCCTGTGCATAAGATGCTTTCATGTGTCACCAATATGCAAGTATAAGTAAGTGAAGTTCAACTAAATTAATTTTCAGAAGTTCCCTTTTGGGGTTATAACTTTCACGATACTCCATCCAAATGAAAATGATTATAATTCTGTAGGTGAAAAAAGCATGTGAACAGTTAAGAGTATCAACATGGCTTATATAGCATATTGGATTACCAGTGGCTACTATAAACTTGTGAAGTAATTGATAATTGAGGAGTAGTTTGTATCACAGCTGCACAGTGAGTACTAGCTCCTAGCTATCAGCAGTAGATAGCAGCAAGCTACATATAGGTAGCTCGCTTTATGTGATGGACCATTATAGTCGCAATGGTCACAAACATCCACACACACACCACACATATGACCCATGGAAGTAGCAGCATTCTATGTATAGGTAGCTTTATGTGATGGACCATTATGAATTAGTCACAATGAGTTAGTCACAATGGTCACAAACATACCTACCACACATATGACCCATGTAGATAGCAGCATTCTATGTATAGGTAGTTTTATGTGATGAACCATTATGAGTTAGTCACAATGAGTTAGTCACAATGGTCACAAACATACCTACCACACATAATGACCCATGTAGATAGCAGCATTCTATGTGTAGGTAGCTTTATGTGAAGGATCATTATGATTTAGTCATAATGCTCACAAACACACCCCTTCACACTGCACATATGACCAGTGTATTGTTTCTTTGCTAGTTTAAAAATCATTGGATTACAGGTGTATTTGATGGAAAATGTAAGGCAACTGTCCAATACAGCACATGCAATTGTAACCCGCATCCAAAGCGTAACCCTACCTTAACATGGTTCTGTATGGACATATTTAGGCTACAGTTTAGTAGTCCAGATTTGGTAACTTGAATCTCATTTTATCTGTTTGTATATCAGCTGAATTTGCTTAGCAGTAACAATGCGGTTATGTTCAGGTTATTCAACTTGAGAGCTCGGTACAGTTTTATTTCTGTAGGCCAATAACCTAATTTCAGCCAATAACCTATTTTGAAAGGACAATGCTGTTCAAAGCCTTTTAAAGGCATTGTTACTCCTACTTGTGCCTCCTAACAATCTGCTTTAATTATATGTTCAACTTAGAGTGGTTGAGTCATAAAACAATACAAACGCTCGCTTGGTGCACTTGTCTTACTGTTGAAGATTCTCTGCAAATCAGTACATTTTTTTCATGTCATTGCTTGTGACATCCAAGTTTTCTCTCATAGAACCCATGCAAATATTTAGTAATTTAATTTTGCAATAAAGAAACAGATTCTGTGCAAAATGCCTTTTCAAATAAAGGTGTTTGCAGAATGACGTTATCATGCAAGTGTCGCACCCACAAAATGGAGTGAACATTTTTGGCAAACCTGCCTAATTATTCCATTTCCTCTATGCTATCAATGTCTTAGAAGACTGGGGATATACTAAGAAATGCCCAACCAAACAGGATGAAGAAGTCATCGACCCTAGTGGGTTTGCTCTCTCTCTCTCTCACTCTCTCCCATGTACATGTATTCATTTTCTGGCAGTATTGGGTGTCCTGTGATGGAAGGTCTGAATATTTTATGATTAGACTTAGAACAGTGACACTGTTGTTAACAGTTAAATGTCAAGCTATGATAATGCTCTATTGCTTGAACTGAATCCATCAACCTGCTAGTTTCTTGTGGAATCATACTGGTATTTATTAGCTTATTGCAGTGTTTAGTATATTTAATTGTAATCATTGTGTCATGTCATGGTGTTGATAGTATGGTGATCACATTGCTGAGGGTAGAGGAGTGATGGTGATAGCAGCGTGATGGTGATGATTGATGATGGCCATACAATGATAGTGATAGTAATGATGATGAGGAGGAGGAGGAAAGGAGGAAGATGGTGATGAGGAAGATGATGAGGAAGGAGGATAGTGTTGTTATTAATCTCATATATTATATACATTGGTAAGAGAAGGATATGCATATTCTTGGCTATGGAATTTGTGAGTTTCTGTCCAAACATTATCAGTGTTATGTGTGTGAAGTTAAAGTTGAAGTATATATTTGTCTTACAGATGCTGCCAATTAAATTCAGACTTTTTCACTAGTCTAAATCCCTGGCGGTTGCCACTGCCAGGAAATGAACCCTGGACCTCTTGCACCTTGCACGTCGTCGTGTGCGAGTATCCTAATCAGTAGGCCACATGTTGTTTACTGCAATAACCATAGGTTTAATTCATACATCTTTGCGTAAATTTGTATGCATCTCTGAATACCTATTCCATAAAATCAATACTGCGCAATAATATTTTAAATACAGCAACAGCATCCAACCCAATTAGTTGACCTCTGTCACGTAGCAGATGTATATTGTTTTTACATATTTAGTGTAACACTGCATTATATATTTGCACACAGTTGAGGAAGCTGGGGTCATTGTCATTATCATCATCATCTGCTGTGCTCACTCGGCTTTTATCTTTTATCGTTTGAATTTAGGGCCTCATGTATCAAATAAATTAGCATATTTGAGCTTGTTTATCCCTAGATGGTCTGTATAACAATACTAGAAATGGAAAACAAATGGGGAATCCCTTAACAGTCAGTCACTTGTGCGCATCAAATCATCATGATTGGGAAAATGTAGTAGTTGCCTTAATCTGGAATACATTTAGTTGCGTAGCAACGCTTAATGTGAGCTGATCATGAAAATGGAATAAATGCCAGTAAGTTTCACCTTGGTAATAGCTCCCTGTTATGAAATAACATTCTGTAGTCTTAAGTAATGAGAGAAAATTGGCTGAGACTTTTGAGTCCAATCCTGGAGGCTTGAGACGATTGCTATGGGGAATTTCTCGTCACTGACTGATCTATTTCATGGAGCTAAACTGCAAACCTATATGTAGGTAACCAGATCATGCAGCGCCTGCTTGGCATGCATGATTTTTCAAGTACACAGTACCTGATGGTGTTTTGTACAGGTGGTAACCGCAAGTTACTGTTACGATATTAGTGTTTGTATATGAAATTGTTTATCATTTTGAAAAAGAAGGTGTATGTCGAGGATGCACAGAAGCATCCCTCCCTTAGTAATATTATAACACAATCAATGGGGCCGGGCAATGGGATTCTGTCCAGGGCTTTGGGATAACAAATTCAAGAAGCTGACATTGTTCAGTCACTCGTAGGTTGGTCTATAATACTCCGTATAGGGTTGCATAGTGTCTAGGATATACAAATGTATTAGCAAATTGGAATACACTACTCAATGAGTAAAAGATATATCACAGACATTTTTACAATCATGGAAAAAATGTTGGCACACTGACTGACTTTTGTTGAACCTCTACCCCCCACTCCCCCCAATAGAGTGTATGCAATATGACGTCACTCATGACAGACTCATCATCGTTTAAATACAATTCTGTCCTCCAGAAGGCCTCCATGGGGAATTGCACATAATGATACAATAAAACATGTGGTAGGTATGAATGGGTATGGAATCGATCTAGAGACCTGTCCCTCTTGTCATTTGAGAAGTGTCTGTCCTGGTTGGTTGGGTCTATTCAATTTTGGAAACAGGTTTGTGAGACCCTCCAACATTGAAAGATGAAGAGGTGCAGAAGTGGGGGATACAGGCAGAGTATGTACTTCAAATTCATGACAGACTTGTATCAATTCATGCTATTGGTAAGCCATGTATTGAATTGTTTTGAGCAACTGTGCTAAATATACTATGAGTATGATCAGCTCATAATATGTAGGACTCATATGTCGTGGATTGATATAGAATAGCATACATGCATTTGATGGAAGCACCTACGCAAGGCACGCTTTGCGGATTGCATGATCCGTACATGTGCTTTTGTGAATTTACACAAACGTAAGATCGGACTTAATTAAATTGCGCGGTAATAAAAAACAAACAATTCCCACCTATCACGAGCTGATCATAATATATATTTTATGCTGATTGTAGCTTTTTTTTATGTCTGAAACTACAATAAAATGAGATCCATTGAAAAGAATGATAGATTCAGACCTGAAACTTTTCCTCATTTTAGCTGATTTCCTTTTTTTTTATTCCTGAAATGTATGCATTATTTGTTATTACCAGTCCAATTTGAGCTTTTTAAGCACGATTTACGATATTTTCCTCTTTTTTAAAGCATTTTCTTCTTTTTTCACAGATGGGCAATTTCAGGTCTGTGGATATTTTTTCAGTAAAAGAACTTTGTGAAATGATGATTGACACAATAAATTTTATTTTATTGTGCTAAATGACAATTATGGTTGTCTGCTTGAGTGCTTGTGTCTTTTGGTAAAAATGGAGATTCCAATTTCATGTTGAAATAACCCTTGATTTTGCTTAGTACTACTTTAATTGTGCCCGTGTCTTTTCATGTTGTCGTGCCAGGATCACTCACTCAATGTTCAAAATGTTAAAAGGTCAACTTGGACACGTGTAGAATCATCCGCAAGTTAGGGGGGTGTAAAGTCCCTCACAAAAATGGCAACATAATTTTCCTGGTCGTCAACCAGAATGGGTTCTTCCTAATCCACCAAAGTTGGTAATTTTCTTATTAAATTGTGCATTTCTGTTATGATATTCTTACAGAACTTGGTTGATTCTATGCACTTTTTGAATTTGTAAACATGAACGCAGCCTCAGAATCTGAGATCCTATAGATTGGCTATTTAGTTTGGTTTTGGTAAATTTCACAGATGTTTTTGTTTGTATGGCTATGTCAGTTGTGTATATCCTTCCTCTTTTTCCTGGTTCGCTCTCATACATGTGTTTACATAGTTGTCTAGTCTGACGCTACATCAAAATCACATTGTAAGCCTTCTCCGCAGAGAAAGATCAAGGGAGTACATTGCAATAACAAGGGAATGCCACACCACTACATGTCAGGCCAGCCAAATTCATGAGTGATTCGAAATAATGCTTACAAAATCTAGCCAATGCTTTTGATTAAATGACCGATCAATATTTTTTGCGACGGAATGGAGAATTTAATGGCACACTCTCTTTTTTTTCAAAATAGATCATGAATACACAATTTTCAATTGAGACATTTTAAGCAAAAGTAGCACTAAAATGATCTGCAGTGAACATTAAATTATTTGTACATAAGTGGATAAGTTTGTAAGTGAGTGCAATTAAATGATTTGCTAAATGAATATATTAAAGTGTGTGAGTGAGTCCATCAGTTTGTCAGTGAGTTAGTCTGTTGCTGACAGAATGTGTGGGTGGCTGGTCGGCCGGCCAGACATGGCTAGCAAGTGACTTACTGACTGAATGTCTTTTAAGACATCAACAACATTAAACAAATCAACACAATAATCCACAAAAAATGGGGAATATTTGAGGGGGATATGCACTACCCATCCTAGCAGTGTTGTTGGGCTATTCCGATTGAAATCCATACACCCCCTGTGGAAGACATTACCTGAATCTTCAACACAGGGAGTGTGAATTGCAAATGAGGTTATCTGAATGGGTGGCTCCATTTGGAATTGGAATCTACACCCCTTTTGTGGGAGGGAAATTAAAGTCATGTCTTCCATAAGCATGATGCCGGGTATGTATATTTTAAATGGAATAGACATTGACATGATAAGGAGGAATGATTGAGCATGGCTGTAGACTTGCACAGTATATGGATTGATTGAGGATCTGAAGAGATGAAGTAGCCATTACCTTCTATTTAATGCCCATGCTTCTCTCTGTCAAATCACTAATAAATAGCTAGCATATTTAAGAGTTGTTGAGATGGGGTTTTAGACTGCGATTGCCTCTTGTCTTTGCATGGTGGTCAATTTGTGTACAAGATACCATTTATCATCTAATGGAATACATGGTAGAGATGGCCTTTAAAGGCGCATTGTTTCACTGCACTTTTCCTATTTAAAACATGTAAGGCTTGAATCTATTAAATGGTGTATTTTTCTAGACT
Organism: Amphiura filiformis; assembly: GCF_039555335.1. Taxonomy (NCBI): domain Eukaryota; kingdom Metazoa; phylum Echinodermata; class Ophiuroidea; order Amphilepidida; family Amphiuridae; genus Amphiura; species Amphiura filiformis. Next base: position 15,578,412 of record NC_092635.1, on the reverse strand, counting down.
GCACACATTTACTTATATTTTATAGAGTAATATTAAATGCATCAAATGAAGCAGTATGTTGTGAACAATAACTTGACAGGATCGTCTTTTTTAGCAGGTTGATTTTGTCTTGAGAATATCTGCGACATCAGTTACTTTTGTATGAAGTACAGATGCTCTACATGTCATTTTCAATAACATTTTAATGGCAAAGGACATTATCATACTGTAAAGTACACTATTTTTGCAGTAGGAAAGTTTCTAAATTTGGGCCGAATACTCGTTCTTGGAAAATGATTTTGTTTCATAAGATCATGCATAACCTGTAAGTCCTATAGTACCTCAAAGGACTATGAGAAAGGAAAATATTTTGGAAAATAAAAATGTGTGAACTACTCCAGGCCGGCCAATCACAAAATTTGTGAAATTTTCAAGTCCTCACAAATTTTCTACTATATACCGAGTGCGTATCCATTCTCATTAGAACGCTTTCTTTTTGTTTTGAAGAATAGAAAATCGTCACTTGTTTTTAACGACCTCATCTTGATATTATCAGCTCTTTTAAATCTCTAGGGAATTTTCACCTCTGAAAATAGCGCAGACCTAATATTTTGATGACCTCAAAAGGCTCAATAGTATTGAACCTATCCAAATGAAATGAAGAGGAAATGATGTGACAACAGGCCAAGTAGCGAGCGAGTGAGAGAAGAAAATTGTTGATAATGGTCAAATTGCTTATCGCCAACAAGCTCCTTGTGCATAATTTTTGATCAACATATGCATCACCGCAATATTAGTAATCAAAATAAAAAACCAGAATAACAAACTGTGCAGTGTCATTGTTGCCTTTCTCAAATATTAGAATTTCTATAATGAACTTGGCGACTACATGCATCGGGAAGCAGAAATAACATGATTAATATTGCTGGTGTTTTGTCAAGGAATTGATAACATCTATTGAGGAAGCAATACAAGCGATAAAAGAAAACAAATTTATGATCTTCCTTGACTGTATGGCATTATTATTTACACATTATCAAGAAGATGGAGATGATTTATTTAGTTAATTGAAAAATCTCCTCATGAATATTTTCCATCTTCATTTCTTTATTTCTTATGATGTCTTAGTATTTGAAAGTCTCCAGACAAATAGTTTCCATGTTTTGTTTTGTTCATTTATTTTTTATGATGTATTTAATTGAAAAACCTGCTTATTAATTTTTCGTTTTTTGTTCATTTCTTACAGTTCGTCTTCATGACAGTATTGCAGAAGAAGGGTACCATTATTTGGTTTTTGATTTGTAAGTATGCAGGTGCAGATAGGTAGGAATGATAAAGAAAAAATATAAAAAATAGTTAAATAGTTATATTTATAATCATTTTATATTTTGTGGAAGAAATAACATAAAAATAACATAAATTTCTTGATTCAAAAAGGACTGCACATTGTTTCTTTTTAGATAGATAATTTACCTGGGTAATTGATTGGATTTTGATTTTCAAAATGAAAGAAGTCATAAAAAAGTACAAAATAAAGCATCCATAAAAGCAACTAATCACTTTCAAATATAGGGGAATAATTAATAAATGCAAATTTATTAATTTAGTTATTTATGCAAATATTTAGCTTTAGATGAATAATGTCAGTAATATTTTAATAATTTTGGTGTCTGGTTTTCAACATGGGGAATGAAGGGGTGGTCATTAAATCAATTTGAAAACCAAATTGTAAAACTGCTTAAATAATGCCCGGAAATAATGATATGATAGCGATTAGTTGAAAATAGCAGTGTCATGCACAGTGGGTTTGGGTAGGAAGTTGTTTTCCTTCAATAGGTATGACTTATGACGATGACAACTCTTGGAAGATGATGATGGGGATGAAATAAGATATGCAAAACTACTTGGAAACCCACACATATAAGGTATTAGCGATATTTAATGCAGACATAAGACACTTAAACAGGTATGTATTTTGAAGTGAAGAATGGCTTTGTCTGTAAAACATGTCCATTTGGGAAAATATTGAACCTCTGCTGCTTGGAAATTAAGTTGGTGATAAAAGGATAAATTTGGAAGGTGAAGGTTTTTAATTCTGTGTAGGAAGGTGAAGTTCTTGGAGATACACTTTGAATATACTTTCTATTAATGTTCAATCCATCAGTTCAATATATTTAAACAAATTAAGAAAACAATATGTTAAAACACATATTGCATGTTACATTTCCATTTGGATTTTGTTTTCAATTTCAACTTCTGAGTTTTATCATGAATCATCTATATATTATCTCAATTAGCTTAATACTTTTAATGTTACTTTTAATGCTTAATACTTTTGAGCTTAATACTTCAAATTGTCTCAAAATGATTTCCAAGTAGCAGTTGTTCATAGCATATACAGGTGGTTAGTGGTGTGGAAGGGATGTGAAGTTAAAACCATCAAATCTATTAACCCTATTTGAGACAGTTGGATCTCAAACACTGAAAATTAGCACAGGTTGTTTGAAATCTTACTCAAGTGAGTGCTAAATTGATTATGTCTTCAAGAAAAGTTTAGATGGAAGAATTAACATGCAATTAATGTACTGCAATTATGGATGGTTATTGTGAAAGTGGTTTTAGTTACACATCTTAACATGTTCACCCCAACACCGAGACAAAATATCAAAATGAATGGATTCAATGATGTAGGCGTACAATGTGTGCATCATTGAAAGCATGTGTTGTAGAAGGAACCATACATATCTCTTAATTCTATACCTACAGAGTGACTGGTGGGGAGTTATTTGAGGATATAGTGGCAAGGGAATACTACAGTGAGGCGGATGCTAGCCATTGCATTCAGCAGATACTTGAGAGCGTGGAACATTGCCACAAAAACAATGTGGTCCATAGAGATCTCAAGGCAAGTGCCCGCTCTCTTGGTCGCGCGTGGGCTGATTTCAAAATAAGCGCCTCAGGCAGCTGAGAGCTGTCAGGTCTGGAACTATCCAATGCAAGGGACTGAAATCTACACATTGCATAGCCTTTTCTAGAGTTAATAATAATTTCAAAATGTGAATATTAAAAATTCTCTTTTGAAAAATTGGCAGAACTGTAACATTTTAAAGCTACCATGTTTGGTAAAAGTGGCGGCCATGATCTGTAATAGATTGTTGTGGAAGGAAGGAAGTTAGGAAATAACATGGTAGGAATAAATTTTGTTTCCACTTTAAATGAACTTTTGATGAGGCTATTCACTGTGTAGCTGTAAAGTAGGTTGACCTCGATAGTAGTAGACTTTGACACTCCTCAGTAATGCGGCTGCTCTATTATGAAACCGGTCCATAAGATCAGATAGGTTGGCAGATAGTTGAATAATAAGGACAAAATATTAAAGCACTAAACAATAACATCAAAAAATAAATGGAAAAAAAGGAATAATTTTGTGTGTAAAACTGTAATGTTAGGTTTAAATAATATATAGAACCCCCAAACTTATTGTGTATTAGGTGTTGATTCTTGGTGTTTTGTACTTTGTGCTCAAGTGATGTTGTTGTGTGTTACTCATTGTGTTCCCATTGTATACAGTTCATCACTATAGTTTCATCTAGTGACAAAAACAACCAAACAACTAAAACTGTCCTAGACTAATTCTTGAGGCATAGTTCACCAAGCTGTGTTATATCATTGAGGTGCTTTACCGAACTGTGACTTGAGAATTAGTATGCGAGAGCTTTTAGAGAAATCTAATCAGATGTTTAATAATATAGTTTGTTCACAAATACTTTATGTTAAATAATATAGTTTGTTCACAAAGACTTGAGACAAGGTTTCTTTCACAAGCTACTTGTAATTAAAAAAATCTAATCAACCTTAGCTAATCTAATGTTTAGGATAATAATTATACACTTGTTTTACTGATCTAGCGGAAATAATTGCATTTTAACACTAAGTTCTTACTGTTTTGATAATTTTTGATAGGCCTATCGGTAATTAATCTTTGAGCAATAACCAACCAGCCACCAAGTAGCTTATTGCATTGACAGCACTTTAATGAGTATTTATAGATGCATGCACAATTTATTTGTAATTATTATTTATTTAGTTACTTTTTTTTTTATTGTTAGTATTATTTTTGTGTGATTGCATTTACACTAAAATCAAACCAAGTCTCAAGTTGTGTGGAAATTAAACATGTTCTATGTGTTGTGCAGCGTTAACAATATCAATAGAAATGGACGGGGGTAGCGTAACAATGATTAAAAAATATTGAACTATCTGCCAATCTTATCAATGAGTAGGCATAGTGAGGTCAAGCACCACTCATTCGCAGTGGTTGCATTTGTTGGCAAATTGGCTCTTAAGGAGAGGCAATTATTTAGCTGGCTATATTTTTTTGTCAAAATTTCAAAAATGAAATGGAAAATAACGAAAGAAATACAAAACGAAACCAAAAAGGAAGAAGAGAGAGATTGAATTGAGAGGAAGTGACCCACATTCCAAATTAAAGATACACAAATATACCGATATCCTGTTTGGGCTTATGATTATGAAGGATACCCCATCTTTCAACTTTTGTAAACTGGTATGTTTGTTGCTATAAAGTGGCAACTCAAAAGAGCAAACAACAAAATTGAGTAAGATTTTAGTCAACAAGGCCTAAAGATTTGTAAAACTGAGAGCACAATTGAAGAAGCACTGACAAAATTGTGTCATCACATGTCTTGAGCACGCACCCTAAGTTTTTACAATATCACAAGATGCACCCAACTTTTTAGCAGAAATATGCGATTGTTATTACGGAAATTAAGGGTCACCACCTTGAGCTTGTCATTATTAAAACAAACCCCTGAGCTTATGACATCTGTGGACTGAGTAGCTGATAAAGATTGTCAATGGCAATAGGCCAAAACTTCCATCACATCTCATCTCATTTCATTGTATATCACATTGACATCATGGCTAGCATTTTGTATATATATAGTTTTTTTTGTTTCAACGATCCAAAACACAGTTGCCTTTAGCATATTCATGGCTTGCTATTTTGTCGTTGTCATCGTCGTTGAACATACCAATGGATGCCACAAATGTGACCTTTGACCTGCGCATACTGGAGGCTTGATTCTCACACAAGTGTCTGCTTATCTTCTGTATGCAGTGTGTTACCGTACTCCTTTGTTATACATTACAGTTAATACACCTGGCAATAGGCTGATGAGGGAATGAATCAATTGAGTGCCCTCTTTTTTGGACGAACTATCAAAATGTCATGTGCAAAAAAATTATTTTGTTTCCCATTTATTCATTTCAAAATCAGTTATGATACCATTTGATTTGAAATACATTTTTTACCACTTTTCATGTATGATTATGGATTGATGAAAACAAAATTAGAAACACTGTTTGGTGCTTTTATTCTTTTTTATTTATTTTTTTTGTTTCCCTTGACATTACAACTCAATATACCTCTGAAAATTAGTCAAGATGTTGGGAAGAGTCTCTTCATTATTTACAGGCGGACGGGCGGCATTGAATACCCACCCGCATTCCTACCTGTTATCCATCTAGATCCTTTACCCAACCAACCAACCACCTTATACATCCAGCATGCTTTTACTTTTAAACCTATACCTTGTACAACAACATTTGCTACATATTTGGGAACTATTGCGGTGTATTCTTATATTGTACAATCAGGCAAGTCCTGGTAATATGCATGCTGGCACATGGAGCTAGCGGAGAGAGATCCGAGTCACCACACCACACAGGCTTCATTGGGTTTAATATCACATTAGCTTACCTGTGTTGAGTGAGTGAGAGCGAGCGAGAGAGAGAGGAAGAAGAGGTGAAGAGACGATCCGACAAGGAACAGGTGTATGCTTTTGTATCATGACATCACTTTTTATGCAAATTGGTTGAATGAATGAAGAGTTGCAAGTTTCTTCACAGCTTGGAGCTTTTGGATATTTTGCATTTCCTTTTCAGCCTATGAGCCTGTGAACATGGAGGAGACCACACATCTCAATGCAACATCTGTGTGAAAGTTATAATCATGGTTTGCAATAACTGCCGCAGCTGTTTTAAAATATTGAGACACAGTTACGTTGTAAGACAGTTTGCAAACAAGAAATGTCTTTAAAACAGAAAATGTAGTTCAGGTCCTTAAAACCGATATCAGTCTTAAATGCAGTGTGCTGTTTTGATTCTGACACATAGATAGTGCATTGAACTTGCAAGCTAGCAGGTGACTCCATGATTCAAAGACATCATTTGATCATTATAGAGAGCAAAATTGATTGAAACATTGTATATAACTACAATCAATTATTGCTTGTTACATGAATTTTATTACCAACTTTACCATCCTCGAACTTGAAACTCAATCAGTATGAGAATGAGCTTGATTGTGATTTGTTTCATGAAAAGTTTGGACAAGACAAGGTGTTGAATGATGCCAAGCTGAAAATAACAGGAAAGGAGGATGTTAAAGTTAGTAAAAGGTGGTGGTATGGTCTAGTGTGTTTGTGACATACTATATGGTTACAGGAATTTGTTTCAAATATTAACACACATCTTTTGAATTTTTTTATTTTTTTATTTTTTTTTTTTTACTCCTGTGGTTTTCCCAATATCATTATTTATGCACGATTTTGATTACTTTAATGCATTTGTACATACAATTGCACAGTGTTGGATATTGTGGATGGAGGATCTATAGGGAATTGAAAAGAAATGATTATATCTTGATTCAGAAAAAAAACTTTAGAGATAATACTTGGATACTTTTCGGCCGTTAAGTTTCTTAATGTTGATTGTAAGGTGAATAAATCCCTTACATCACAATCAAACAACATTTGTTTCATTATCAAATGTTCAATAGGCATTGTTTGTGAACAACACCAATGAGAAACAAAGGCTTGATGTTACAATGGTTGCGGAAAGTGGGGGAAAACCAGGGAAAATGCAATATGTATATAATTATGCAACTCAATATGACATCCCTTATTGTGTTGCTGTGTAGTCCATTTTAGACATTTTCTCATGATCTGTAATTCAGATGAGTCTGTATGATAAATTTGAATTTAAAGACTTGTTTGCCGTGTATCGGACAGTTTTCTGTTTAGGACTTTCTTTAGATCATGAATATTCATGAGTATTTTAAAGTAATGATAAAATGGCATTGCAAATCAATCATCACATTCTCATTAGTTTTTTACTCATGTAATAACTAGTCCAATCTGACTAGCATTGTGTGCGGCGAAATAAGCGACAATGATTTGTAAATATTGATTCCCTGTCAATTTTTTAAGTTGAGTTGAGAATGACCTCCATCTCACTCACTCAATAGGAGTATAGCATATACAGAGCCAATCTTTCATTTTTTTTAAATTGTCTTACAGTCATTATATATCCAGGTGTTATAAGAAACGCTGGTTTGTTCTCATGATAGACAAAATTAAAGCATGCTTGACTATCATCGCACAATTTGGAAAGTCTGTGAATTCACTGCTTTTCAGTTCACTTACAGGATATTTCAAATGTCTTTTATTGTTGTCATCATTAAATTGTTTGTTTTTATCATTATTATTTTTTTTAATTATTATTATTATTATTACTTGTTATTTATTATTTTATTTTTAATTATTATTATTATTATTATTATTATTATTATTATTATTATTATTATTATTATTATTATTATTATTATTATTATTTATATTATTTATTTTTTTATTTATTTTTATTATTAACATTGTTGATAGTTGGCATATTTCCTCACATCTCCATCCCATTCAATATTCTGCCGTCAGAACACCTTGGCTACACCAACCACTTCAAACACTCACTGTACATTATAGACTCACTTGGTGTTTTATAACATTTGAATAATACCACATTGTCTGTACTCTTATCTATGCATTATATTAACTTTATCAATTCCGATTTGCTACTACCTATAGCCAGAGAATCTTTTGCTAGCTAGTAAGGCTAAAGGAGCCGCTGTTAAACTTGCCGATTTTGGCTTAGCTATAGAGGTCCAAGGAGAGCAACAGGCGTGGTATGGTGAGTAAAGTTGGTGCATCCAGGACCGCCGTGAGAGAGTTAGGGTACATTTAGTTGTGGGTACCTTATACATCAGTTTCCTGTAGAATCTAACTTTTTGTCCCTTTAACAAAGCAGGTTTTATATTGCACTCGAGGAAGTAATGTCCCGTTTTTTGAAAACTATATTTAGTGATATTTAAACTGTGTTGCCATCTTGTACTTAATATCAAGAAGTTCTTGTGCTGAGATGGAGTTTCCTAAATATTATGTCTCTGCTGATTCTACTGTGACCAGTAGACTCAGTAGAGAACAAGTTAAAGACCTATCAAATTGACCATAGCAGGCATGAGAATTTTCAGGTTTAAGCCTGAATTCAGGCTTTTTTTGGTCCAAATTTCGGCACTTTCTTTTAATTTCAGTCTGTTTTCGGCCTTTTAAGCCTAATTTCATCTAACTTTTCAGGTTTTTTCATGGATGATCAAAAATAATTAAAATCAATTACCAGAAAACCCAGACAAGAACAAAGTGCAATTTGTCCAGTACATAATAATGGTGTGTGTGTAATTACAATGAATAACCTTTGTATTTTTCTTAAATAGGACAATATGCTTTAATGATGCTATTAATAGGTTTTTGTTGAAATCATGGGAATATCCATTGGAAAACAAAAGAATAATGTTCAAATATACTTTGTTTGTGACTCCCTGCTTCTTCTGCTTTAAAATGTTGCCATGATTTCAACGTAGGTGATGTCAGTTGTTTTGAATTACATGACTGGATAGCCAATTGACCCAAGTGTTTACCAGTCTGCATCTCAATACATTGTACAATACTTGTCAATAGCTGGCTTAGCTTTTCCTTATTGGTTTGGTTTATTTTTAGTGAATTCTCATGTAATAAAGAGGATTTTTTTTATTTCAAATAAATTTGGCTATTTTTGAACAGACTGGTTCACAAAATAATTCTAAAACTGATTTATATGACCCCTTGAATACAATTTTTGTGATGAATGTAATTTGCTTGAGGTTTGAGATTCAACAAAATTAATAATTAACAATATAAGAGTATCTATGTAAATACCCTAAAACAATGTATTTGTGTTTAATTACGCCATTTTAAAAATATCAAAATATTTATGGAAGGCTTCTACCTGAGATGAAAATAGGGGAAGGGATTTCCAAAAACTTTTTTCCTGAATTAAACCTTTAAACTAATCAGATTTGTTAGGAAAGGGTATTGCTAATTTCAGATGCAGCAAACCGTTGAAAATCTTATCTATTCGTAAGTTATGATTGACATGTTATTGTTTGTCAACAGGCTTCGCTGGTACTCCTGGTTATTTATCCCCTGAAGTGCTCAGGAAAGACCCGTATGGTAAACCTGTGGACATTTGGGCATGTGGTAAGCAACTGTGTCTATCTAGGCATATGGAGACTCGACTACATTTGTGTCTTGCTTTTGTTTTTGCATCCTGGAGGCAGTGATAAGGAGTTGATAGAACTGTGATGCATGCATCACATGCATTACATTATACTCTGATCAGCTCGTAATAGGCGGGACTCATAATAACATTGTGGATTGATATAGAATGGCGTACACACAGTTGGGCGCAACACCCATATTAACTGCGCTTTGCGTATTATGTGACTGATGCGCCCTTTGTTAATTTACGTGTGTAATTTGGGACTTCATTGACTCGCGCAGTAACAAAAACCGAATAGTTCTCAACTTTTACAAGCTGATCATAGTACAAATGGTTTCATAATGGTACTTGCATTATTGCCTTGAGGAAGCAAAAACAAAAACAAAAAAACATAGTAAGTGATTTTGTTGTGTAACTAGGTAGGTTGATTTTTTATGGAAATATGAAATATAAATATTAATTAAATATGAGAATGAAATTCAACTCTGGCTCAACTGCCACCCTGCCTTTGTGATTAGGTGAAAACGAGTCTGATTTACACCCTCCTCATAGTACAGTTTGTCCACTCTGAAATACAAAGTGACAACGCGCACGTGTACAGCGCGTTAACAGTGCGTAGTGCTGCATCTCTGCTGCAAGTATGCGTGCCTTCAAAGTCGGCACATTGTGTGCGTCCGCGTTGGTAATTTGCTCTATCCTTTGGAGGGGATGTTAAGGTGTCAGTCTCTTGTACCAAGGGTCACACCTATACCTGAGAAGAGTAGAGTGTTATTTGGCTATTCTCAAGCTAGTGTGCTATTTGGGAATTCACAAGCCACAAGTACACTGCAAGATTCTCATCTGTGTGACGATGTCACCAGAATGTCACTCCATCGGAAACTACACCTCGGTTTTCCATATCGCCGGTCCGAAATAGCCGGGTAGCCAGCCTCCTAGGTTTCTACAGAGTGACTTCAAGGCGCCGGTGACTTCGCAGGAGAGTCACACCGTGTGACTACGCTTGAATGGGCCTGGTGCTCAGTACATTGCCATTTTTTTTATATTCTCTTGATTTAGTCAAATAATATTCTTAATTTCTTGCTTTTTTTTTTTTTTTAGGAGGGGAAATTGCAAACTGGACTTTAAAAATAAGGGAAATATTAGATGAATAAAATAAATGTGTTAGTAAAAGAAATAAACATGATCAGTAAACAAAGTATAATTCAATAAACTAATATGATGAATAAAATACATTTTTGTTAATTGGTGGTTACTTGAATAACTAAATAAATAAAAAGTTAAGAAATAAATAAACAGGAAGAAACCAATAAACGAAGAATGGAAGAAACAAAGAAACACTTCGAAAGAAAACAACTTTTTCAAAAAAATTGCAAATAAAGAAGTTAAAAGTAGGAATATTATAAGAAGCATGTAGGCCTATTGATGAATTAAAATATTAAATGTGTAAAATAAATAAATAATTATAACAATAATAATTCATAACAAGCATTAATATTTATGTGATAAAAAATAAGACAATTTCAAACAAACATTGCAACAGGCCTAGATTGATGTGAAACCGATTTATAGGCATAGGACTACTTTGATAAAATAAAAAAAATCAACATGAAAAACAAATCAAACTAACATAGGCCTATAAAAACACCATTTTGAAAAACGGAAAAGAAAATAGCACAAGCCAAAGTTTTGCATAAACTTACGGCAGTAAAAGTATAAATTTGCAGTAGACCTTTCAGGAAAGTGACAAGAAGTAAAACAAAATGCATGCTAGGCCTATAAATCAATTTTAAATATAACAGAAAAATTCTTGCTTCAAAATAAGTAAAGTTTTGGCAAATCAAAATGTATAAATTGAAAATGCTAGGCCTATAATAGGCATACTTTGCGTAACTTCGCTGAAAATTAATATCTCTTTTAAAACACAATTGCCTTAAATATAAAAAAGTTTCAATAGGCCTAAATAACGTTATCATGCAAAATATGAAAAATAGGCATAATTTGATAGCAAAACATGTCATCTAACCACTGAAGTAAACAAAGCAATGATATAAGTTTTGTGGGAAAACAAGCAAACAAATAAACAAAATAAAAATGTTTGAAGTGAAACAAACAACAAATAACCCAAGAACAAGAACTGCAAATAAAACACACAGTTGATGAGGTTATTAAGCAGGCAGCACGAAAAGAATTAAAATATTATAAAAGAGAACAATAAATAAATGAAACAAAATGAATCGGAAGTCTCACAGTCGAAATATAAATGATAAAGAATGCAAAAGCACGATAAAAACAAAACAAAAACAAAGACGGCAGTAGAACCACAGACCCAGTGTACAGCATGCATCAATCAATTAATTATAAAACCAGCTCCTTCCATTCATGAGCCTATACAAGCAGTAAACAAGCATGATACGCCAGATTTGTCATCATCAGCGCCAGTTTTGGTAGATATACGGAGAATGTTCGAACTCATAACAGGGTTCGGTCAACGACCTTTCGCAGCGTAGTCACCTTGAAGTTCGCCGACTGGGCACCAAGCAGGCGACGCATGGGGCACTGGCTACGGAAGTCACTTTGATGTGACTACAAGATGTGGACCACTGTCGGAATCTAGTCGGTGGTGTATCATGAGTCGCCGATGGCAGGTAACACATCGGAGGCTAGCAGTTGTAGTCACTCACGTGATGACACTGCTGCATAGTACCCTACTGCCTTGTTTCCGATGTAGTCACTCTCCTGTAGTGACTCTGTCGGCCACCATAGGGTAGGTTATTCGGGAGTGACGGGCGGTAGTGACTTCAGAGTTCCAGTGCATGTAGTCACTCTGTCGCCAGGAATTTTGCAGTGTACAAGCATAATCTGTACTGAATCTGTAGTCTTGCGAGGAATATAACTAATTCTGATATCCACTGCAAACAGCAGCACAGTGACCCTTCAGGTGGTTATATATGTATGAAGGAAATATTTTAAAACATAGGCTTAAAAGCCTCTAGAGATGGTGCATTAGTTAGGAGTATGATTGTTTGTCTCATGTGATTACATGTTTGTTTGTCATCATACAGGTGTGATTCTATACATTCTACTAGTTGGGTATCCACCTTTCTGGGATGAGGACCAACACAGGCTTTATTCTCAAATCAAGGCTGGTGCCTATGATGTAAGTATTGGTATCACTCGGAGCCAAAGTCACACACACCCACAATTAAATTGTGGGTTGAATGCCCAACACATAACAAATGTACGAATAAGTTATTTTATATGGCAAGAGGAAAAGGTAAGCCTTGCCAGGACCAATAGGTCATTTCAGAATCCAGATGTTACTGTTGACCAGTTGACTACTTAGCCGTCCAATGAAGGGGATCATGCTTTCTAGGGCAAGGAGGCAGGTTCAGGTCAGTTGTTGGTCAGTGAATCATTTCTGCATTGCAATGTGGCCAACTAAGAGGTGGTTGGCATGAGAGAAATAGGAAAACAAAATTCACACAAGAATGTGGCTTTCAAATAATTTTTTTTTCATTTTGAAGATGTTCAGATGGCAATTCTATTTTTAAATCCACATCCCCTATGGAAGACATGGCCTTAATCTCCCATACAGGGAGTGTATATATTAAGTGGAGTCACCCATTTGGATAACCCCATTTGAAATTCACACCCCCTGTGTGGGAGATTAAGGTCATGTCATCTATAAGGGTGTATGGATTTCAACTGAAATGTCCCAATTCCAAATTTGATTCAAAGAGGAGCTATTAATTTGCATATGAGTACTGACACTTGTCTGTATTGAGGAGTAAATGTCAATGCTGTACATGTGTAACATGCTACATAATGTATGAAAGCATATAAAGCCTGCCATGAAAACCAAGGTTCTGTTTGATCAGGATCGTTATCTGGTACATACAAAAACAGATGGAGATGCATTTATTGTCGAGGTGGTGAAATTTGATTCATACAGTAAACGAAGATCAACTTTACTGCATGAGTGCATTGGTAGGGAAAGTCGAGCTCAAATATCAATGAATATCAAGTGACGGTATTTTGAAATGGAAATTGTGTATTATTCTTGACATGATTTAAATCTTGTATTTTGAAGTTGAGCATTGATAATGAGCTATAAACATACAAAACTGTACCTTAGGAGATCAGATTTCCTCTCTATTATACAACATATTTTCAATTTAATGTGTGTTTCTTTAGTAAATTGATGTAAATTTGTTTTGCAATATTAATGACGGGTGAATTCAGGAAGTATTCAATATATCACGAAGAAATTAGTGTTTTGATGCATATTTCATGAGCAAAAGTCCAATTTAAGAGAGATTAGGCAAGATATATCACCATCCTGCTACGATAATTGCCTGTCATTTTTGTAATTTTGAGAACAAAGTACAAAATATGGTTGAAGTAAGCATCAGTTACATAATCAACCTAATTATTTCTGATTATTCCCTTTAATGTGTCTCATTATAAATTGTTCTTGTGCAAAGATTGGTGAATAAATATGTTTAAATGCATGCTTGAACCATATTTTGTACTTTGTTTTCAAAACTACAAAAAATTACTTTATCTTTTTCAAAGATGATGGGAATCTTTCAGCAATATTGTTACATAGGCTGTTAGGATACTACACAACTATGAACTTTTAGATAATGTATCAGAATTGATGCATGTTCCAAGGACTATTATACATACCCATCAATGGTCTAAGATTTAGAATTGATGATAAAAACAAAGAAACTAATGTTGACTTGGCATGGATGATCAAAGTCATAATGTTGAGGATTTACAGTTGATTTCCCCGGATAACAAGACTTTGGCATCTGTCATATGGATCAGAGAATCACAGGCATGTAAATGTCATTGAACTGGCAGCGGCAAGCCATCCATGGAGGTCATTTCTTTATTGTCTGATCTTGGTGACTCCATAAAGACAGGATGACAAAATGCAATCAATTCTTAACATGGAAAATAACAAGATATTATGTGATTTTTAGTAAATAAACTAAAATGCCATGTTGTGTATATCACTAGCCAGATTTTCAGTCCTGTCTTGATACTTCTTTGTACCCTCTGTTTCTTTCTATTTCCATGGCCATCCTACTTGTTCATTCTTCCTTATCTGTTTATATCTTTCCCCCACATCCACTCTATTTTCCCCTCTCTTCCTGCTCCTTCCCCATATTTTGCTCCTTTTGTTTTTTGTCTTTTTGTGCTCTCCTTTGTTTCTCCATCTCCTACTCTGTTTGATGAAGTGCCATTCTTACTAGCATCCAGAATAAATTTTGATTGTTTTCCCCAGTTGCACTTCACGTTTGATTATCTTGCAGTGAAAAAAATGAGATGCTTTTCTACATAAATCATAGAATTTGATTTGGAGAGCTCAGACTTTGCCATGTTTGTGTGTTGCTCATGGAGAGGAGAGTAGTATACCTCTGGATTGTTTCACCCACAGACTACTACTGATCAATCACATCCAGTCAAAGTCCCTGTGTTTTGTATACTGTGAATTCTTGCATATTCATGAGGGCTGATTGCTCACAATCACGCCAGCATTGCGTGCCTTCGAACTTTGCGTGTCTTCACATATACGTGAAAGACTGTAAAAATATGCTGTACATGCGTGGCTGTTTCGCCTGTTGCATTTCATGGAACAATCGGCCCTCATTATCGGATGATGCTGAGACTGACTGGTTGTGATTGGTTTGTTATCTATTTCGTCCATGGTTTCACCATTACATATCATAGACAAAAGTTCAATTCCTAGTGTGCGCTTGTAGCACAATCTATTGTGCCAGTTGCACCTCAAGTACTACATGCACAAACCATTTTTTTGTGATACTTGGGCTGTAATACACCAATTATCCTTTAATTGGGTCCTTTATTAAAAATGTCAATGGTGTGCTTTGTTTAGCTTATAATTGGCAAAGACCCATAACGTCATGGATTGATATGCTATTTTGGTACCCTTAACCCTAACCCAGCCGTGTTTTTTTTGCTATCGGAAGGGAAAGAAGAAACAAAAAGGAGAGAAGATGAAGAATAAAGTCACTTGGCACCCCGGGATTCGAACCTCGGACCCCTCGCATGCCACGCAGAAGATCCCCAGCATGTAGCCACACAGGTGACGCTTGGCCCGCCAACGATTCTCTGGGTATATATGACTTGGGCTGATTGCGTCATCAAGTCCTGTGGAATGCATACACGCAGAGTGGTTGTAATAGTGAACTTTAGTGAGACCTAGTTGGGTTAGGGTTAAGGAACAATATGGCTGATTTCACCATAGGATTACACATGTAGCTACTTGGAGTCAAAGTTCAGCAGTTGAATTCTGTGGCGTGACCATGAAAATGGCTTAGTTGAATATTAATATGTGCTTTTCTACTGAAATTAATTGTCATTTTTTTTTTTTTTTTTCAGTATCCATCCCCTGAGTGGGACACTGTTACACCAGAGGCCAAGAACCTGATCAACAGTATGCTGACAGTGAACCCAGCCAAACGAATCACAGCACAAGATGCACTTAAACATCCATGGATATGCGTAAGTTACACAAGCTACCATATGGCTGGCTGGCTGCCTGGCCGCGAACTATTTTACCGTAGTTAACATTTGAATAGGGAGTCCGTTTAAGCAACTGTATACGTGGTGTCCCGCATATTAGGTTAGGTTTAGTGTTAGGTTAGGGTTAGGGTTAGGTTTAGGTTAGGTTAGGTTTAGGTTAGGTTAGGGTTAGGGTCTTAGGTTAGGGTTAGGTTCAATATTGATCGGAGATAGGGCCTATATATGATTAACTAGTAATATAGTGTATCGTATATACGCTTTATTCCGTAATCAACAAGTATGATAGAAAGACGGCTTTCTGGCAGAACTACTGTAGCATAGTGGTATAGTCCGACTATGGATCGATAGGTTGTTGGTTCGAACCCCGGTCAATCCTTGGTAGAATTTTAAATATAATATAGTTTGTTTCTTTTTGTTAAGTAAGAAGAAATACTTAGTAATAATGGCATGTGGAATCTAGCCTCATAATACATGTAATACTATACTTTATGTATTATAAGTTTCTCCTATTCAAATGTTAACTACGTAAAAAAAATTCGCTGCCTGGCCCCTTCAAAATTGCAGTTATCCAGTCATAATGTTGGACTTTCAAATGGACAACTGATCTAGTAACAAGTATAAGTCCAACAACGACTCAAATTGGAGTCAGTTTTGATTGTTTTGAACCAATGCTTGTAATTAAATAAGCCTCTTTCCAGATAATATGGTGTGGTTTGACTTGTTCACATGCAACTGTGTGACTGTAGTGTTTTTTCCTAAATGCAGTCAGTGATGTCAGAGAATTTCACTTTGTGCAGCTTCTAACGGCTGTCGTATACACAACGCACATCGGATGCGGCATAGATGCACTCCAAAAGACGTTTCACTGATTGCACAAAGCAAAAGATACTATAGTTATTTTATAAATGTGGCCATAGCATTATGTTATTCACAGATATTCTATGAAACATGTAGACATTATATAAGGTAAAGTTGAATCGAATACTGGAAATAAATTTTGCAACTTAATGCAACAGTTGGCGTCCGTAACTCAGAACTTCATCAGGCATCTAATTGGTCACGTGACAAACGACGGGGAAGATATGTAGACATTACACCAAGATATGTAGACATTATGATGATTTGGAATTTCAAGACATTGATGAAATATTTGTGACTTATTTATAATTCCCCATTGATTTTATTGTCAATACTGCTCAAAGAGTGATAATATGGAAAAAAAGGTGTAGATTTACTGATTTAATCAAAGTGTTATTAAAAGTAACTCGATTGGTCTGTTGTGCTTGATTTCATGAATGAAAATATAAGACTAAGATTTTATACTAGAATTGTACAGTGATGGTGTCAGAGTAACAAGCAAGTTGCTTTTGTTCTTTTCCTTGTTTTCCAGCAACGTGAACGTGTGGCTTCAGCCATGCACAGGCAGGAGACCGTGGACTGCTTGAAGAAATTCAATGCACGCCGTAAACTTAAGGTAAGTTTGGCTTTGTTACAGCAAGAAAGTTAAATTTATTCACCTCAGTGAAGTACTAGTAGGGTTGGTGGATGGCTGATACCAAATGATCCTAGTGATCTGCAGATCCCTGAATGTGGAGAGAGGGGGAAGTTTAGGCATCATTATTTATACAGTCACATTAAAACAAAGGACCATGCCAGTGTCCTGTGGCCATTGTCCTGCCAGTAACCATGTATGCTATGAATTCATGACTATAAAGTCTACTGTATGATGACGGATAGGAAAGCAGGATTTTTAGAAGTAGTTTCAGATAATGATGCCTACAAGGTGGCATGGCTAGCATATATCACCATCATAACTTCTTTATATATACATCAGATTTTGGTTCAACTAGTAGACACTATGAAGAACTGGTTATACCGTGCTAAAACCATTGTAATTATTCTATCATTATAGGTAGTAGATAAGGCAGATTGGTATGACAAATATTACACATTATGTTCACATTCTCTACAATTGTATGTGCCAAAAAACATCTTTGATCACAGATGTACGATTTTGATTAAGAATGGCACTTCCCTTGGACCAAATTTCACTCTCACTATGCCAAACTTGTGATGTGCAGCCACCAGCAGTGTGAGAGTGATCATTGAAACATAAGAATATTGTTTCTTTTCACTGAGCTACTCTATGTAGATGGTACAATGAAACCAGTACAGGTGCACTCCATTATGTTTACTTTGCTTTTTACTGATATGAAAGGAAAGTAGTTTATCTCTAGATTGTTTTAGTATTCAAGTAATGCTAATAATAAAGGCTGTGTACTCAAGCCATTGTAAAGCTCATGCTTTCTGAGACACCTGTTATCATCAAAACATGCTTGCTGTCAATCCAATGTGGCAGATTTTCCATAAAATGTTACTGTAAGAGTATGTGGGAATTTCCATACCATCTGCCTTATAGTCGCCAATAGGGTTACCAGTAGAAGTGCCATCATAATATATTCTGTGGTATTAAAGACCATTTATGGATTCACCATCTTGGTACCAAAACAAGGTTGTCTATGAAAACGCAAAGTACATTTTCTTGTCCGCATCTGAGAGCTAACATGGAAGCATAACATATGAAATTAAGTTGTGTCACTGACAGATGCATTCAAAACTACACACACCTTGCAAAATGCACCTCAATTTAAGATGCCCTGTGTAAAGGGTCTATAGAGCTTGCTGCTTCCTTCAAAACACCAGAGTGATTACTGCAGGTACTCACTAGGAACACTTTGGAAGAATATTTTATGAATAAACATCCATTTTGAGCCATGTAAGGAGCTGTGTAAAGAATCAAGATGGTCATGCAATATATTAACTTCCAAATTTTATCAAGAGAATTTGCTTTGAATGAAACTGGTGAGTGATAAGAAGAATATCTGAATGAATGTAAGGATATCAAACAGTAAGATAGATAAATAATAAAAAGCATAAAGACTAATTGGTAAATATTTGATAAATCAATCTAATAAACAGTACCATTTGTGATATCCTGTGAAGGACCTGCAAGTGTATGCAAAACATGTCCTTTAATTTTGTTTTTATGTTTTTTAAACATGAACTGTAATGAAGATTATGATTTCATAAAATAATGGATCTGTTTTTACACTTTTCAAGTAGTATTTTTAGAAATTTCATTAAAACTTGCTATATGATGAATAAATCCATGTTAGCACACTTGACATAAAAGAATGACTCCCATGGGTGGATTTGATGTTGTATCCATTAGTCCATATAGTGTTGATTGAATGGGAGTTGGTTGGGAAGGAAAGTAGAGCAATAGTTTACCGGAAACATGGGTATGCTTAGTGCATTATGCAAATTGCACTTGATGCATTATGCAAAGTGCACTTAAATGACAGAACAGTTGTGACACAATTAATTTTACAAGTGTCAACTATTGTAATTTCTGTGAAGATATACATCTTTATCTGTTTATTTTGCTTAACATTTTGACCTTACCAGAGAAATGGATGCAATGTGCTAGTTGTATCAATAGTGTGTGATTGCGAACATGATAAAATCCACGTTAACATCCACACTCTAATATGCTCTTTGAACTCTGATCTGGCAATTATACACATTTGAAATAATATGTGTGTAATCAGTTGTTGAGTATGAAGAACTGTTGATACATTGCAAGATTATGACAACAATTTGATATATAATGACTTGACTTTACCAATGGTGTTGTATTCTAGGGAGCTATTCTGACCACCATGTTGGCAACAAGGAACTTTTCAAGTGAGTTGATGTTTTTATTCTATTTGTCCTCTTTTACCAAGATTTACTATATACTGTATGTTGTAATTAAGTTCATGAGTTTGTGTGTATGTTGAAAGCCAGTGTTGGTTTGGTTAATTTTCAATTTTCAATAAGTTTTCTTAGGCTTCAGATTTGGTTTTATCTGAAATACTTTCATGTTGGTCTGATTTGGTGCTCTAGTTTTTTAAAGAAAAGGTTAAACATTTATCTTATGGTGATTTTGGCAGATTCAAGCTGTTTGGACAAATCTGCA
This sequence comes from Amphiura filiformis, assembly GCF_039555335.1. NCBI lineage: Eukaryota > Metazoa > Echinodermata > Ophiuroidea > Amphilepidida > Amphiuridae > Amphiura > Amphiura filiformis. The sequence continues at coordinate 15,558,404 of NC_092635.1, read as the reverse complement.
CCTGTGGTTGAAAAGAGACCACAGAAACCTTCCATTTTTTTCATTTCAGTTAGACAGGTACATACAACTTGATTGACTGTGTACGATTGTAGGCATAGCACAACTGTGAAATAGCCAATCAAAAGTTATGAGATCAGCAAAATGTCCAAATAAACAATTTTGTATATGGAGGTTTACTGTTCTTTTTCATGTCAATTTACATCATTCAAAGTTGTAAGCTTAAATTCTAATTCTATCAGATGACAATATTTGCAAATTTACTCCCACTGTAAAAAAATATGTTAATTTCATTGTTTTTTCTGGAAAAAATTCTTGTTATCAATTCAGTGATCACTTAGTTACAATGTGAAAGATATATTTGTATGATAATGTTGAGGCTTCTGAAAATTTGATAATAATAACCAACACTGTGTCTGTCCAGGAGATAGGGGTACTCTGAAAGTGCTTAATTTGCTGCAGTTAACTGGTTACATTTTTTTGTGTTGTTACAATATTTCATTTCCACTCTAGATGAAGTTTAATTTAAAAAATACAAAATTATAACAGAAGTGCCAGATTACTGCAGCATTTTGTGCTTCTACCGTTAGTATTCCTCATTGTCTGCGTTTCTTTGTTTTTTACTGTTCAACATTCATTTGTATGATTGTAGGAGTGATCCACGTTCAATTTCTAAAAAGTGAATATCTAAATAAGCATATGATTAGTTAAACTCAGGGAGAAGTTTTTGTTAATATTTATGTGAAATTATGGAAGTAATCGTGTTATTTCTGTCATGTCAAAATTGACATTTCCATCTTATTTTACATTTTCCAATTTAATTGTTTGTGTGGTACAGTCATATCAGAAATGTTGTTTTGCGAAAAGACGATGTAAAATTACAAGGTATTGGCATGTTAAACAGCGAAAATGGATTAATTATAGGGGCAAAAAGTGTACATATAACTGTAGTGCAAAACAAAACATTATACTTGATAATTAATGTCTATAAGTTTCAAATAAATTGTAGTTTCTGCATGCCCAAGTACTTTCTTTCTGCTTAATAATGCCTGTTAAAAGAATTTAGTATAAGCTACAAAAAATGTATTTAATATCAAGAATCTTACTAGACAGTTTACTTCTATATCCTCTTGTAGTGTTCATTTACATGTATGGTCTTATAAGACAAAATTGCCCAATCTGATATGAAGTACCTGCAAAATGGTCCTCCCTCCCTCTGTTATGTTGATAGTGTTGCGTATACAGATTTCGCCAATCATGACGTTCCATCTATCACCCACTATTTGTTTATAGGAGGTACGTGTTTTCAAGACAGTTTAATAAGACAGATTTGACGACTCTTAAGGTATCGGATCATATCTAACACAGTCACTCAATATTGGTCATATGTTTTTCTGGTAACATGCAAAAGTCTGACTCCAGAAAACAGGGATGGTATGTTATTTTGACCCAAAACTGGTTCCCATTTTTGGAGGTAATATATCAGCATCTTTTCTCTCATTGCATGAGCTTACTACTACATCTCATTTTCTAGTATTTTTAGATTTATTTTTTTAAATCTTGGTTTTACAAAGTGGACTTTTTAATGATACAACTGGTGAAAGTTGATCAAATCACACGGGGTGTTCTAAATTATGCATTCCACAAGTTGATGATGTTGAGTGAGTGGTATTCTTTTGACAGTTGTATCATTGGGGCTTTCCACATGGTGCACTTTGATGTGTATTGATCTACATCACTCAAATTCAGATCAATTTAAACTATGTCATCTTGCAGCCATATTCCCTGCTTTGTTTATACGATCGTAAGCACTGCCTCGGATGTCTGTTTATCATAAAAATGAGACACAAGATTAAGGATATGGTGATTGCAAAGCAGACATGGATTAACATTGATCCAGATGCAAGCACAGTTTGGAAAGCCCCAACATTTGAATGCGCATGGATTAATCCAATTCTAACCAGCATTGATACATATTGAATACTAATGATTTGCATAAAGCTTTAATCCTGTCCTAGTAGAAGGGTATCAGAACAGGTGGTGTCCCAGGGATGTACGTCTCTTGTCCAACAACATCAATGTACACCCTTTGTATTTTGTTACTTTGTCATCCCATTCTGATACTGTAGCAACATTTTTTCAGATCCATAGTGTACTACCTATGGTTGTTACTAATTGGCTATTATTGCTTGCAGGATTGGATCAGATTCTTAGGAGCAAGTGATACGTCATAGTGAAGCATTTAGCATTATTACCTGTAGATTTTTTTCATACATTATTCCATAAAATTTTCAAAGAAATGCAATATACTTTTTCCAAAATGTATTTATATCGGAAAGTTTAGAAGTTTAAAAGATACCTGTTTAACTAGAATAAGAATGGGGATTAGAACTATAATAGCCTATTTGAAATGTGCTTAAAGTGCTTGACCTTTTATACTATAATGGACCAGGAACATGGATAACAACCAGGTTTCGTAGTATCATAGATTAATGGTGTGATTAGGGGTTATGATTATAGGACTAATGTTCTTTTGCACATAGATCCAACCCCAATAAACTTAATGCAGTGTTACAGGCACACGCCCACACACACACCCCTACACACATTTGCTCCCAATTGTGAGCTGTCAATTTGGAACTTTCAACCAAGAATCACATATCCTCAATCTGATCAAAGACCCTCCAGAATCATTTCATATTGCTTCCGAGAAAACCATCATGTCATAGTGTATATGATATATGGAATGATAAGTCAGGTGTTTGTCTTTGTATATAAAATATTAATGTAAACATTCCTTGCTATATACACACTTAGTGACAGGGTCCAAAAGATGAAACATTCAAACCAGTTATTATTTCTCTCTCTGTAATTTTATTATCAAAATACAGTCTAGGAGTGGAAAAGGAATAAGTAGAGATCAAAAGTCTAAGTATTATTTGATGTTGAAACAACTCTTTTTTCTTTTTTAAGTTTTTGTGAATTATTTTCCACTCAAACAATTAAACCATAATATGCAAGAGGAGCGTGCATCATCGGTAAACATTTTGCGTCATTTCAATCAGTTTTAGACCATACTTTTATATGAAACACAGTTAGAATATATTAATGGTGAAAAATTGATCAAGTTGATCTACACATGAATTGCCAGATAATTTAAGACACAGCTATATAAGTACAATCCTTTGGCTTTTCCTTACCCCACTAGACACCTGACAAAGATGATATTCACACAAGTCGCTGGCGGTAATAAACACAAAACATGCTGGCTGGAACAAATTGGCTGAAGTTTATAGTGTATTTCATTAACACCAATTTTTATTTGACCACTGATTTATGTTGATATTGTTACAAACATAAAGCACTGCTTGTTTTCATCGTTCATTGCACAGAATCCCTCCACCAGCCAATAGGTTGACATTATTACCCACAGTGCACTGCCCACCATATGGATTGAGCCACCATTTTAATTCATACCAAACAATGCATGAAAAGATCATCAACTTCATACCAAAAAAGGAAAATGAATCTCATATTTTGTACTAATTTACTCTTTATTTACAGGTTGGAGTTCTAAAAATAGTAGCCAAGGTATTATGCCCGTTTTTATTTTTGCATTTTCCCCTATCTGCAATAAAATTGTTATGTGGGTGAAAGTCTGGTTGCCATGGTTACCATAATTTGGAGTCAATATTACCTGAGGAACTAACTGGGGACTAGGCTGTTAATTAATTTTGGAATCTATGGTGATGACATGGATTATCATTAAAACATGTTGAATATTCAGGAGAAATTACTTTTCTACTCCATTTCGGTTTGAGAATGGCACACACAACTCAAGATCCCTTGACTCAGAGATCCTTTTGCCATTTATAAGACTTGTAGCATTGAGTGAAAGCTTATAAAGGTTGATCTTTGGTTCAAATAAGACACATAGTTGAACCAAAGCTCAACCTTGTAAGAGTACAGACCAATGTTTTCACATAAAAGAAATCAGCCATGTAATTTATTTAGGACCCAATGTATCCAGATAATCATCTTATTGTAGACTGTATATGAAAGCTGCTGAAACTAATACTGCAATGACTGTAAAGCTTAGATTAGTGCCCACTGCACATGCAAGACTGAGAATGAATGCAGTGCTGAAAATAGTTAACTAGTCTACCAAGTGGTTTCAAATAACCTTGGTTTGATACTCTACCAGAAAAACAAAAATTGGGGAAATTTCACTCTCAAAAATGTCAAGATTATGAGAAGAAACTATAGTATAGGCTATGTAATTTTTTCTCAATTAAGTTTGAATCCTCAGGGTATATTGTGTGGTGAGTACCTTTTGGCTGGGCATGCAAGTTGCTCATTGCATCACTGCATGTATTATGTTCAGATCATGGTGGAGGGAGGAGCCCACAGAGGGATTCTTCACAAAGTTGTTACAGATTAATCCAATTTAGCAAAAGTTGTCATTGTAGTCACTTAAATCATGAAAAAACACAGTTGCTGCCAACAATTATTATTTTGTTAGGTGTGAAAAACATTTGTGTGTTTTAGATAATATTATGAATAAACAATTTCAAAACTGATTTATGACAAAACAAAAAAACATTGCATGCAAAAAACAAGCAATATCTTAGACATTCTTATGATTGGGGCGGTCTTGATTTTGTTTGGTGGTTTGGGAATGTGCAACTGGGATTCTGAAAATTGATCCCAAAATTTATACTAAATTTAATGAAAAGGCTAAGAAATATACTAATGGGAATGATTTTGAAATAATTTGTCCAAAATGAAGCATTACATAACAAAGTAGTAAAAAATAAATAAACTCATTTTGTGAGAAAGTTGTGAAAAATGAGCCTTTCTCGAAGTCAATTTTCTGCAGTGTTGTGACCCTTGTTATACCTGAGAGAGAACCTGGTAATGCAACCCATCTCTGCTGCACATCCCCATACATACCTTTCTACTAAGTAATAAATAATAAAATAATAATAAATTTATACCCACACTGGGATGGGAAAAATGGTCTGTTATCATAGAATCCTGCACATCCAATTTTAAGTTGAGTTGTCAGTGACTGGATTGCATTATTCAGTAAAATAACATCTTTAAGCAACACACAGGAACCTATCTATTCAAAAACATAGCTCAGGTCTATCTAAAATTGTTGCAGGGTTGATTTTACCTCTCATGCAGCATCAATGTAGATTATAGATACTATGGCATATTGCATTAGTCAGCCATCATGGCAGCTTTTAACTGTGCAGGTGAACATGAAACAACCTTGTCGCACCCACAACCACCCGGGGCCAAAAAGCCTAGACTTTGGTGATGTCATGGGAGCAGAGAAATGACGTCATTCAGAGGTGTTTCACGACACATAGCATTACAAGTATATCCTGGTTCTAACATTTCCTTTTTACCAAAAACAAATTAGAATCTTGGAATTCATAAATTTTGATTGATATATTATGGATGAGAAGTACGTTTTGTTAATTTAACTTTCCTTTTAAATTTAATGACTAAATTGTAATATTTCATGTATTATGGATCAAAAAATGGCATTTCGTTAATTATAAAACATCTTAGTCATATGTCATAACAGAATATTTTCTAGTCATGATAGAAATTTGAAACACAAATCTAAATCCCACACACCAAACAGTAATGAACCATGTATAACTGGATATTCCTTCTTCAAGTGTGCTAACTATGAGATATTTTGTTTACTTATGAGCAGGCTCAAAGTGGCGGTGATTGTTTACAGCAGGAGGGCGCCACCTTGTGTCATTGCGAGGATATCTATTAGGATATCTTGGGCTTCTCCATGTATCTGTTGCTCTGTCACTGTGCACAGTCTTAAGTGTCCTCCCTCCCCATGTTTTTATTCAGTTTTTTAAATTTAAATTTGTCTTGGGTAGTTTTTATTCTTCAAAGGTTTCCTAAAAAGTCTTCCTTTATAAAGAACTGCAAGGTCTGTAGCAAAAGTGCAACAAAACGTTCATTTAAATCTCGCCTTTATTAGCTCAGAAAAGAATTTTTAACATATTTAATCAAAATTCATGTGACTTATGCATGCATACTTACCAAACCACATCTCTTTCCAACCTTCATAATCATTTCATTTATTATGGGTTGTTGGATAGTAATTACATGCCTTGCAGTTCTATATTTCATTTTTTTACTAGTCTCCATTTTTTTGTCACTCTAAATACTTTGCGTAGGCATGTCCTGTCTTTGATACCATTCTGGGAATCAAGAGAGATTTTCTTCTTCCCATAAAGACCAAGACACATAACAGTATATATTGTATTCTGTACTACTTTTGTTAATAGTGAGAAAGGACAACAGTAAGGACACAAAAACGGTCCCAGGTAGGTCCAAGCGGAAACCTCATCATACAGTCTCATTTTTTTCTCTCTTCTCCTCATTTATTTTACTTTTTCTTGCAATATGACTACTTTCCACAGCTTGTTGTTGTTGTTTTTTAATGACAAAAATAACAACCCTTTTCTCTCTTGTGAGAAAATGAATTGGAGTTTTCTTAGTTTTTAATCTTCTCTTAATAAGATTTAATTAATCAGCACTTGACTAATTCTGATTCAATTTAATAAGTCTGTGTGGTTTTCATAGGGGTTAGCTTTATGCAATGAATGCAAGATTGAAACTTGGTACTTCAAAACAGGGCTGCATGCTTGCATGAATGACAACTGAAACATTCAACATTTTAATGTTTCAAATTATAGCTAAGTTTGGATACATTTTGCATGCTTGTATCAATGATAGGGTATACTATATAAATGGAGACAGAAACACACTGTTTATTCCAAAAGATAAGTTTGTTAGAGTGGGTTTTGATCCATTTTTAAAGTATTGGCTTGTCCACACAGCTAAAATGGTCTGTGATATCCAGCAATATGCTACAATGTTTTACACTTTTCTATTGATTTTGATTCATGTCATAGCTTGAGAGAATCAAGAATTGATCGAAACTTGAAACTTGTGAACTTCTGTATCATAAGAAGATGGTTAACACGCCAAGATTTGCTAGTGCAGAAAGATTGTAGCATGTTCTGTGTTCACAGAAGGAAAGAATGTTGAACTATCAAAACTCTATTTTAACATGGTTTGTGTTTTCGATTTGATTTTTACTGTTTGTGCTTTTTTGTTACTTTCTAAATCGGAAAGCTTCAGTAGTGGAGACACCAAAAGATAAATTGTTAACTTACACCATAATCCAAGTTTCAATCTTACGTCATCAACTATGAGCATAACCCTAATATGAACACTCGCAGCATTGCATGATTTTAGAATTAAAACACCTGATGACTTTTTGATATGAGTTATATGGGGCCCTCTTTCTAGTTATGACCCTTGACCTGTGCTTGTTGCTATGTTGGGGGAGAGAGGTATTTGTTCATTGCATGGAAAATTGAATAAGTGCAATTTGATAGATGTCCTCATGTCTAGATTTAGCGTCAATGTTATCATTACCATATTTGCATGCTACCATCCCAATTGTTCAGTAACTAAGAAATAAAATTATTACCCAAAAGTGCAAATCTGTTTCATTTTTAGAAAAAATGAGCTCATGAAATTTCAGTTTACAACAGAATCAAAATTAATCCACTTTTGAGGACAGTCAGTAAGTCACAGATTCCCTCCCAACATAGCATACAAACCCTGCGTGGCCGGCCGGGGCACTTGAATAGATCTCCTACAGTGTGTTACCTATGCCTGTGCAAGTGACAGAGCAATAGTTTCCCTACTGTTTTAGAAGTATATGGTGGTAGATATCTTTTTGACTGTCTTATCAACAAAGTTGCTTTATTCTCCTATCACCGCAAGGCATCCCTTCTTTTAGCAGCGGTGTATATACTTATATTGAAGGATATGTTGACCTGTTTAGATTACGTTGACCTTTTCCCTTTATTCTACTCAATGTAATATTCTGAGATATGAGCATCGATTAAGTCATTTTTAGAATTTCACATTTGCTGTGCTTGCATGTGACTTTGAAGTTCGCCTTTTGGCATCTTGATACAAACTTTGGGATATTTTTGTTTGGCAAAATAATATCATTTGTTAAGATCGACATGTTTAGAATATGCTAATGAGTTGAAATGGGGGGAAAAGAAAAATGTTACAGGATGAGCATGGCTTTTCAAATGCTTTTTTAACCTTTTTTCCCCATCTTTGCTTAGCAGTGGGTGCATGGATTCTCTCATTGGTCATGTTCTTCAGTGTCGGCCATCTTGGCTGCCATCTTGGCTGTTGCATTCTGGGATTATCCACTTTGCGGTGTTTGTTTTCTATTATTCTTCATATTTTTCATTCATTTTCTGGTATTTTAATACTATCAAATTTTTCTGTTACAAATCCAAAAAGTTTGCAATTGATGCTATTATATTAATCAAACAGGATATTTAATTTTACATCTTTCAGCTGTTGTGTTTTGTTTAATCTAAAGGATTTGTTTTCCTGCATCAAAGCACATCTGAATATTTCAGCATCATTTTGATCTCTATTTTAAGTGTTAAGCTCATATAATCAAACAGATTTGGGCTATCTAGAAATGAGCAGACAAAAGTGAGTTGATTGCATCACTTGTATATAGACATGAATTATTTGAAGAACTCATACTAGTTTAACAGTTGTTTTTCTTTAATTTCTAACATAATGTATTGCAAAATTCAACTTTTTTTTCTGCTATTTCATTTTCAATATCATCTTTTCCTCCATCTTTATTTTATTCCATCCTGTCTTTCTCTTCTTTTCATTATGATTATGTCTTCTATGTGATCATCTTCTTATCCTGAACCCTTAAATGGTTGATTCATCCTTGCGACCTTCAGCTGCACCACAAACCAAATCAGGTTAGATAAAAAACAAACCCTACCAAAAGTTTGCTTTTGCTTTTGCTTATTGTTACTTTTCCCATTGCATGTGCCCACCTGCATGGTTTGCGTCGTAGTAGACTGTAGTGAGCGTTTTAGTTTATACTTGCCATGCTTTTGTTTTGATGATAAGCTTTTACACAATTGGGGTTTGGTACTTTGATTTCAATTGTATAGCCATAGTTCTGTTTGGTAAGTGTTTGGGTATCAAGAAGATGAGATAGCCAGAGTTGTTTAACAGTCCTCATGCAATATTTTGACTTATGACTTATATTTTTCTTGGTAATAATAACCATTCATATTTGGCTTAGTTTAATCTTCCTGTCTTATGAGTTACAAAAACAATGTAAAAATATAATTAATTGTGGTGAAGTGTAGTGACAATACACAATGATGGGTATGTGGCATATATTCAATATCACGCTACAGGTGCTCTAGTTGCATAGAAATATTATGGTAGACTAAACATTTTATTTATTAACACTAATTAATTCTTGATTAAGTCACTAAAAATCAACCATAATGGAGCTTTTTAGACCTATCAAAAAAGAATAGCAACCCAACAGCTGTTGAAAGTATGCAAAACAGAAACAGCTTACTACATTACTGGTGAATTGGTTATAAAGATCATGTTGATATCTAACTGTAAGAATCATATCTATCTGTGAGTGTTCACTCTCTAGAATATTACTGCAAAAATGTACATTATGTCATTGAGAACGGCAATTATTGTGCCAAATGTCCTTGCCACTGCACCAAAATAGCAACATACAGCTTCAGAGTGAACACTACTGTGGCCGTAAAATATTTAGAGACTGATTATTCATCAAGTAACATTTTTTTATTAAAATAATAATAAATAATGATAAAATGGGCAATTACCTAACAGTATAATATATTTTTAATGGGGTTTGCCACACCTTGCATCCATCCACAGGACTATGGCTATGTGCATGTACCCCAGCCTCAATGTATGCTTTTGCCAATTCCTGTTGAAATGTGTGTAGCAAAATTCTTGTAGTTTAACATGGTACTTACTTAATGCCTACTAAACATGAACCTGCCATGAAGTGTTTAAATGGGATAATAAATTATACTATTAAGAAACTGTTTATCATTCTGTTAATGATTTATTTATGAGTTTCACCAAGCGCAACTGGCAAATGCAGTTCAGCAATTAATGGTGCATTGAGCATGGAGTAACTTGTTCCTTTGTAAGCCTGTAAAGTGGGTGTAAGACTAGTCCTGGTTTCTTGGTTGGTGGTGTTATAATCTGTCCAAGTACCTTGGTGAAACAGGTCATTGGAGAAATAGAAATTGCATGTTTTATTGCTGTTGGTTATGAAAATGAACAAGAAGTCTGGAACAGGTATGTCCCATATGAAATGTTTTTGAGTTTGAATGCAGAAAATTAAATCCAATAAACTGCACTGTTGGCATAAATCAACAAAACAGTTGAAAGTGTAGGCAAATTGAACAATCTTTGAGTAACAGGGCTGAAATTTGTTTTTTTATCTAGAAGGGCTTGAAACACTGGTTGTAAGCAATCAAGCTTCTTTGTTTTATCTCTCCAACATGGCAGTTTGATACAAATACATAAATCATTTACAGAAATGGTAATATTTGTCAATGTTCCACAAGGTCCTTGTCTGTTTTTCACACCTCATCGTATTACATAATTCCAATGTTACAATGATATCCATGCCACTCCTTAGAATAACTGAATTATTACCAAGCGAGGGTGCTGTTCATTGTGATTTGTTTACTATGTGAAATGTTGTTCACCTGTCACTGTCAGATTATTGAGTAGCTTCCAATCAACATCATGTGGGTGACCTGTCTCACTTTGATCTTTTGTCTCTGCTGTCTGTCTTTAATTGCGTGTCCACTTCTGTAGTCTTTTCCCTCATGTTTCATTCTGTTAGGTCTCTCTCCCTTTCCTTCTCCCTCGACCGCTCTCCCACTTTCTCTCTATAACAACTTCCCCACTTTTTTACTCTCCTCCCCCTCTTCCACTTCCCATCTCTCACTGTCATCCTCTGCCCTCCCTCTCGCTCTCTCTCATACACCCTCTGTCTCACTTTCTTTTCATCCCTCTCTCTTGACTTTACTGACTCCTTCTCTTTCATCTCTCCTTCCTCGCAGACAGACATTGTATCTTGATAGAGTACCTTTGTCTTATTGGTAATGTGTTGTTGTCGGATGTGATAAATGATAATATAGTTTTGACACTCACTCTGTAAAACTAGCATGAAGATACAAGGGAGTATGTATAGGTTATATTGAGATATTACTTTAATTCTGACAGGTTGTTTCTTCAAATAGCAGCTACATGTATAGGAAACAACTGTTTAAATCAAAACATTTTAGATGAACACCTCTGGTACAAAATTTATATCTTTTGAAATTATCAACTTCTAGAGTCTTATTTTATTCCCATAGAAATGACCAAAGAAGTTAAATAAGAGAATCCGTATTCCACCATGTTAGCATGTCGCTTATGGAGGACAAAGTAGCGCACCTCTGAATTCACTTTTTGGTCAATCCCACAAACCTTTGCGATGTGCACCTCGTGACTGCACAGTTCGCCCTGGACTGTAATGGTGGTCGCTAACGATCTGTGCATTGGTGTGGCATATTTGGGACTCAATCGCAAAGGATTGTGGGATTTTCCAAAAACATGAATTGTTTTGCCATTTGCTCGGCAGACTTCAATTTAAAGTGTGTACTTTTTTGTGTTTTGGGGCATTTTGCAAGTGAAGCACTAAGGGAAGTTAAGCCTAAAGATGGCAGCTGTAATTCCATTTTTGGCCTTTGCTGATAAATGCCAGAAGTACATTATTTTGGTTCACATATGCGGCAATTCAATATGGCAGATTACCAAAGTTTTACGCAAGGTGTTATTTAGAGTTCAAATTCTGTAATATAAATTCTCTAGAAAAACTTACTCCGGAATGGAAAGAAAAGAGCATAGAAAAGAAACTATCACAGAAATATTGCCCAGAACCCTCATAGCAAACAGCTTACGGTTTACTTCTTTAGCATTAGAAATGTGTCAAGTCTACTGCAATAAGGAATACACACACACATAATGTTGTGAATTATGTCATGTACACTTGCTACCTCATCATGCATACCTGCCTACCATAATGTGTAGTCCCCTTAGTAAGCCACTGTTATTGCTGTTTCCTGCCCGTGATTTTTATGAGAAAGATTTTCATGGAAATGTATTGAAATGATTAAATGTTTGTTTGCTGTCTTTGATATGTTTCGGTAATATTGGGGATGATTATCTGAATTCAATGAATTCTCAAAACAAAAATTAAAAAAGACACAATTGATTTTGCAAGTATACGGCAGCTTGCAACAAGTGGCTTTGAGATTAAAAGAACAAAAAGATTTTTTTTTATAAAATGGGCAAAATTTGTAGGTAAATTTGTAACCCATAGACTATAGCTTCTCTAATACAAATACCGGTACTTTCACCTGACTCATGTACATGATTTGATCCTCTGACCTTTGCTTTTGATCTACCAATGTGTGTTCCAGAACAGATAAGAGCAGATGATTTCAAATGATTCAAAATGTTCTTTTGAAGTTTCTTAAAGATGCCCACAGATCGATGGTATTTTGATGGTACTTTCTCTGCATTAGATCATGACCATATTTGGTACATTACTGAATCAAAATTAACATAAGGTCTTGGGTTTCAATTCTGATGGATTCATAAAATCTCTTGAAAAGGCCATCAGTAGTACCACCGAGAAGCCTTGTGTCTGTATCGTTTTGTGTTTTGACATATTTATTGAGTTGCAGATACGTCATAGTTTTGGCATATTGAATCCAATGAGATGCCATTTTACATTGCTATATAAATGCTTCTTGCTGTGCATGAATCTATTATTCTGCTGTGGCTTTCAACAAACAAATAAATCAACCTCTGCAATACTATTGTGCTTGCTAAGTTAACATGCTGTCATCATCAATATTATCAATCTCTGTGTTATGATTTTGTGTAAAGATAATTCAAAACATGCTCGATTTAAAACGCTTAAGCATGACCTTTTAACATTTGACCTTTGACATCTCCCTCTACTACTGCTTTTTACCTCCTTCCTTCATTGCACTCACCCACCACAGGGGAGAGTCAGGAACAGAAGGGTAAGAACCTGCACTATTTGCTTGTCTCATTTTTTCCCTTGTGCCCTGTTATTTATTCTTTCTTAAATTCTTTAAAATATATAAAGTAAAAAATGCACTTTTGTAACCTACGGTCACTGGTACAGATGCCATCCTCTATAGGAGTATTCTAACTTTGTTCAAATAGTTAGGCAATATTGAGATGTGATTACTTGCTAGTTTACTACTCTTTACTACTTTTTTCTAAAATTAGAGCATGTGTTATGAAAGGACTAGAATTGCATTATGTAGTTTTAGCTGCCATTTGTTTTTTTCATATAACTTGCGGATTTTACGTTTCACTGTGTCAGCCTCCTCAGACTCTCTGCACTCCTCCGCTTTTCCCATGGAATCCAATCAATTGATTCTGGCATCTCCCGTGCGTATTTCACGTTTGTCGATGCGTGAGGTAACGTTGCTGTCTTGATGGCGCTACTATAGAGGATCGGTGCCAAGTGACTTACCCCTCGTCCTCCTCCTCCTTATCCAGATGGCCACCGCTGCAAACAGCACCCTCGCAAGAGGATAAAATTGTCGGATTCTGTGGGAAAGTACGAGGATAGTTGCAGCAGCAGTCAGTCGGGCGATAGTACGTGCCCTGCGTGCAAAACGTGGATCGGTGAGTCATAACTGGCAAAACACAACTTTTTACTTCTGTATTTAAAATGTAGTTCAGTATAAAACTAAATATTATAAATTTAGGAGTTGAAAGGAAGAAAATATCATTTTGAAGATGCTGTTTGACAAAAAGTATTGTAGATTGTTAGGAAAAAGTAGCTCAGTGCTTCAATTCTTTATTTTGCATGTGTGAGTGTGTAGAAATGTACAGAATTAGGGGCAATCTCACCACCCATGTCAGTAAGTGCAAAAAGTTTGTGGTGGTGAAATGTAGTAGGAGATATTACCACAGATAGTTTAAAGTTTCAATTTGGGCCAAGAATCAGATTTTTGCAAACATTCTTGCGAGCATTCATTGCAATTCTCCTAAAACCAGTTGTGGATGCATTGCTCTTGCTTGGGAGAATGATTCTTGCAAATTGTGGTGAGGGAAATTGAAACCCTGCCTAGTCTTTGACAAAGACACGTGGAATGTACAAGGTGAGTAAACTGTGCTGTCAGTCTCCCTTTTATCCCCCTCTATGTACCAGTGACCTAGGTTACTAATTTGTATTAATAAAAGTCTCCTGTATCCATCTGTGTGTTGTAGGTATCAGTACCGGTATAAACATCATAAGTGGTTTCACTATTATAGTACACATGATATATTTAGCATTAATTTAGAAGCGTACAAGTACACACCATGCACAGGTTATTTCAAAGCAAAAGTGATATGTATCCTGAGTTAATTGGAGGAAATAAAGTGCCATTGTTCAGCTGTGATAGCCTACTATATCTAACAGGTGTTTTGTTCTAGCATGATTTTAGTAGTGCATGAGTTGTGACTTTTGTAATGTTCAGGTTATCAGGTCTTCTGTCACTTTTATTATAGAATAAAAGATTGATAAAACTACAAAATTATTCAAATGGCGATGTATTTTAAGTACTTTTGTGAAACCACTGTTGATAAACACTGTTTACAATGGGCATGATGGGTACATTAGTGAATAATAATCCAGCTTAAAACTTTTAAGATGTCATTGTAGGAGGTACTGTGATAGAGGAGAAGCCTGTGTCTGTGTAATAGTAGATATTGTTGAGTACTGTTTGCATCATCCTGTATAAGAAACCTTCCATTGAGTACCGTATTGACCTAATGTATAATAGCGTCTCTCGGATAATTAGGTCATATATGGTAAGTCATTCTTTAAATTTGTTCAGGTCATATACTGTAAGTCATGCTTCAAAACTGTTCCGAGCTCCAGCATTATTTGAAAAGAATAAAAGGAAGAAATGAAAGATAATACTACAAATCAAGAGCATGGTTATCAAGTCATCTTGGGAAACAATGTTGCAATCACAGATTTGGTTTGTCCTCTATCTGGAGGCCTATGATGCATAGTTTACACAGATAATTGCTGTATAATTGCAAAGAAACAAAACTATTTTCATGCGCCACCTCACATATATGCTTCCATTGCACTTTTTTTATCTGTCAAATATACACAGCACTTGCACTGCAATTTTCACTCGACTTACATCTTAATCACTCATGCTTAGTCATCAGAAAGATGTGGGATAGGTTTGTGTTTAAGCTTTAAACTTTTTATATCTGTAAGAATACAGAATGGAAAGAATTGGGCTATTCCAGTTGAAATCCATATACCCCCTATGGTAGATATGACCTTAATCTTCCACACAGGTGTGTGAATTTCAAATGGAGGCACCCATTTATGTAACCCCACTTGGAATTCATGCCCCTGTGTGAGTGGTTAAGGTCATGACTTTCATAAATCATAAATGGATCATAAATGGAATAGCTCATTGTGGAATATAGATGGCTGTTAATTTGTATAATTCCTTGCATCTTGCCCGATAACAGAATATTAACAAAGTTTAACAGTCCAAACAAAGTTAAAAAACAAACAAAAAGGGTGCACTTCCCTGTCATAAATATCATGATATGAATTTAGTATTTGTCATGTAAAAAGTATTTGTCATTTTTTTTAAACATCAAGTGAAATTATTTTGATGATTTGTCATGAGTGAAACATTTTGTTGTCCAGTGAAAAAAGAAATCCACTTTTATAAACAACACTGTCAAACATGCTGGCTGCATTTAAATACACAAAACATCCACATAGTGTTAGGCAACAGGAGCAAAATTATTGTCAGGGTTTTTTTGTGATATGCAGGATTGTCAAAATGACTAAATAATTATGTATAGTCAGTGCCTTGAACCAGGGAAAATTTTCAGATAAAACAGAACTAAAGTACACAAACGAATAACAATTGAACAACTCTTAACTAGTACACATTCCCCTGCAATCTGACGGGACTTGCTGGAGGTTTGTGTGAGATAAACAAAGAATTGAATTAAGTCCGGCCAATGTGCATGATATTTTTGAGGGTGTGCAGACTTTACCCCCCCCCCCTTGATATGGGCTTTTTCAGGCTATTTTAAAAGTACAGTGTTCCCTTTGTTAACTTTTCTTTCTAATTTGGACCTTGAACATTTTTAATGTTCAGAAAAGTGACGTCTTTCAGAGATTGTTTGGGTGGGGTGAGGTGTGCCACCTACTTACGGGCATGATTGAAGTAACTTAATTAATACACACCTCAACACATCATGGGTGCCAAGACATATCATGTGCCCTGTAAGAAACCCATATCCATGTTAGCCCTACCATATATAGAGCCTTTAAACACGTTATACTCGGAGAACCGCTAAAAACGTCGTGACTGCTCCACCCAGGGAGAGCAGTCACTGGCTTCAGCAGTTCTCTGGATATAACATGTTTTTTGGGGGATTGCCATGGCCAAAAGACCTTATATACCGTAAAATTCCGTCTACAAGCATATATATGAGGTTTTTTTGACACAAGAGACAAGAGGCAGTCTCAACAAAAACGTTATTTGGAGTTTGAACAACTATATTACTGATAAAGGCGTTGCAAACATGTATATTTGTAAGACCAATCTATTGCAATGTTTTTGAGAAGGGTATTGGCCTTTCATATCTTTCATGTTGAGGCATATATGCTTCTAGAATTCTCTGATAGTCCATGTTGGCTTGGAAAATCATGGGTCTGTGCATTTGTATTTCAAACCTTGCTGCATGGTGCTATGGGCCCTTAACTTGGATTTTCTGTGCAAATTTCACATCTGGGCATCCAGTTAAGCTTGTAATTGAAGGGCAGTGATGCAGTATATAATGAGAATGGTAGTAATATTTTTCAAACCAGTAAGGATATTTAATTTGTCACATTACCCCCATGCATGTGTGATTTTATTTAACCCTAACGTCCGAAGGGCTTTTTGGCAACTTGAAGGGAGGAATAAAGAGAGAAAACAAACAAAGAAGTTGTTTGCTCTGTGTGGGATTCGAATCTGAGACCCCTCGCATTGCCGAGCACTGGGTCGCCAACACTTAGCCACGGGTCTTACACTGGCCGGGCCAACAAAAGCGTGCCTATATATCACTTACGGTGATTGTGTCATCACATTCCGTGGGATGTACACAAGTGCAGTGAAGATATTTGTAGTATTTTGTAATACTCATGCCGGTTAGGGTTAATTTTACTTTGAATAAACTAATCATATATTTATGATGATACAAAATTGGTCATTTAAAGAAAGAAAGGAAAATAGTCACAGTAATGTAATCATGTAATGTCAGTAACACCAGCCTATGGTTTGATTTCACATTCAAGCAACATGAGCCAATACAAGTGTATAATATTAAAGCATTTAACAAATGTAGCAAGAAGTTGGCAGCCCTTTTCTATCTCAACCAAACAAATGTTTTGTACAGTTTGTCCAAGTAAATTACGCAGTTTCGGCACACCGTAATGGCAAAAGGAATTAACACGCTGCTAGCTGCACACAAAATTTGTGTACCTTACTTCGTACTTCAAAGTGGACAAACTGGATCCCAATCAAAGCTAGACATTTGAACCAAAATTCATCACGGTAAAAATCACAGCAGAGAATGAAAAAAAAATACTGCACTTGACCCAATTGATAATCTGAATTTCTATTGTAGCAGTGCTTGAATTGTTCTTTTCATGTGAATTTGTTCAAATTTGTTCAAATGCAATCAAGCAAGAAAAACATGTTAAATAAATTACACATTTGTTATTTGATATCATTGTCTATTTTGAATATGCTGAAAATTATACAAAACTAAACATACAGTTCCAGGAGACATACTTTAATAATATCATGTGGATGAAACAACAACAAAAAACTGTAACATCCTTTAATTTGGTTGCATCATAAAAATCATTATGTACTGAATCATGTGGCATGATCCAATTCATAAATAATCTATTCTCTGCTTTAGAAATTGCCCAAGTATACCAAATTTGTTATTATGACAGATTATATTGACCTAAATAAGAGAGATATTTGTCAGAAGTTATAAATATATATCCTATGTAGCAGTTTCTTGGAAGCATTATCTGTAGGGATTGTAGCAAGGTATAAAAATAGACTTGATAGCTTGACATAAAAGAATAAGGGCAAAGGCAATTATAGAATTCAAATCAGAGATGGTTATGTATAGGACATTATATGTAACATGTGTTTGAGCTTACCTTTTTTTATAATCAAGTAAGAAACTTAGGCTGTTTGACCTTTTTTTTTCCCTGCCCTCTTTAATATGTTTATTGTTTAAGAGGAAAATAAAAGGTTTATGAAATAACAATCAGTGATACATAACATATAGGGTGTATACCTCCATAATATACTTGTAAATGTGTCCTATATTTTTATTATTTTGATATGAATTACATTTTTAGTTGTTTCTATTAGTTTTGTTTCTCCTGTCCAAATTTGTTGCATTTTTGATGCATTGCTTTGAAATGTTTTGTTGCATCCAGCCTGTGTTACCTAGCAACTATGATCTGCTTTCCTGCTATCTGTATTTTGATATTGTGCCACGTAAGTAGAGGTTTAGCCAAATATGAATGATGTCAACTCACAAATGCTCATTTTAGCCTTGTCGGTGGTAGTAACAAAGGTTTAGTAGTGCAAATACCGCACAAGAATTGTATGTGGGATAGCTGCGTTTTTAGACTTTTATATCACTCGATAAATTCCTCTCACTCGTCAAGTCAGAGAAAAGTTGTTTTGAGATGCTTCTTCCAGGAGCAACTCGTGTCATCTGAAGATATAAATTACCCAGGCAGTAAACATTAAACATGTTTTGGATTCACTACATGCATATCTCATTTATTTTATTATCCATGCACTTTATTTCAATTTGCCAAATTTATTATTGTCATTATTATCATTATTATTAGTAGTATTATTATTAAATAAAATTGCATGAATTGTTCCTATGATTCATCAGAATTAATGCATCAAAGTTTCTGCCATCTCATACATTCAACTTAATTGCCCTTACATAATAATTCCTGTTCCATTATTGGCTGAAATTCAATCTATATCTATCCTGTAGCAAATTTAAAGAATTTTAAAATGCTTATCAAAAAGGTTTGCTTTTTTTTTAATTGTTTGACGTCATTTGTGGTTGATGGACATTATTAGTGGTTTCAGGTCACTTAGATCAAAGGGTGTGTAAGCTAACAATCAAAACCATAATACTGGCATGCTTTCTGTGGAAAAGAACCTTGTTTTTTGTTATTAAGCCAGAAATGTTCCTAATCATCATCTACAGGAAAAGAACATTAAAGTTTCAAATCATACTAAAACAGTATAATGTCCCTATCCATCCACAGCTGACGGACATGAAATGATCAAAAACTTTCCGGAACATTTCTGGTGATCCCTGACATTTACATCCTTGAAGATTTTACTTTTCCTTGTCATTAAAGTTTAAGGAAAAATAAATGTGCACACGGCTGGTTATGAGTTATGCATGAGCATGACAATGTAACACTTGTTGCTATCGCATTTGCAGATCATGCCCAATTAGTCCCAGGTTAATAGTTTGTACAAGAGCCAAGTTGTTCAGAAAACTAACTTCACAGCAACAAAGCGCAAAGTTGAGGAAAGTTGAACGTACAACCGGTAATGGTTAGAAGATATGGAATGTAGGAATTGTGTGTCTTGGATAACAGGATGAAGAATATTATGAGGGTTTTTGGCGAGTGATGTAGGTGTAGCTAGAGTTGGTTTACTGTTTGGATGTGGTCTTCAAGTCAGGAAGTTTGTTCAAGTCACTAGACTTTAATTTGAGTGGCTTGCTAACTGTGCTGACATTTCCAGTTGTGGAAGAGAGGGAGAGATTTGATAGCTAGTTTTGTGGTACATGTATTCGGTCATGACTTACTGATAACCAATATTATAGGCATGAGACGGGCCTTGGTATGCTGTAGTCGGTTTACTTGTTGCAGTAACAATAGTGACAGTAAGTTTGTTTTTGTTTATCCTTTCTTCTGCATGAATGTGTTTAGGTCTTGTCATTCAAACAATCCAATTTGTTCAACTTTGGATCCGACTTAACCCAGTATGTGTTTATGTCGTATCTGATTACTTTGTTCATAACACACAGTGAATGTGTATGTAATAAGTACAAAATTAAGTTGAAATCATGACCATTTGTTTTTGTAATGGATACTTAACATTCACTATTTGTCTCTTCCAGTCTTGTGTGTTTCTATCCATGATTCCAGCCATTTTCTGTCTTAGCTTCACACCAATGTGTTTTACAGTGGATGGTGTCCCAACCAATGTTGCCTAATTATGTTTCTTCTATTCCTGTAGTGTTGTAATATTTTTATTTTATTTTATAGCGGATGTGTGAACCTGTTTATCGTACTATCGTACACTTAGTCACCATGCATTTGTTTTGAACTTGTTTTTCCTAATGACAATATTCTCATGAAAATAAAGGATAGTTTGAAATTTAACATGTTATGGTTTTTTTAAACAAAAATTTTATCAGCTAATTGTTTTTTGTTTTATTTGGGAATCTTAGGGTCTTAGTGCTTAATTAAAATGTACATACTTTGTATCTAATGCTTGTGGTTTGCTTTATCATATATATACACAGTCATATTAACTCATATTTTGTTATTTACCTGTTACTGAGGATTGCATACCACTACACCAGTGTATTCATGTACTATACATGTACCTCAAATCTAATCTAATGATTCAGAAAATAGCAAGAGTATATCCCAATGTTCCCTTTCTTGTCACTTGACAAAGGCATAAATGCTGGAAACATGTTTATAGTATTACAGTCATGATGTTGTTACCTTGTATTTACTAATCCTAAATCCTCACATGCATGTTGGAATGATAAACCATAAAATAACAAGTCCAGGCTCAGGAAATGGGAAAGGGTAATGGATTTTTTTTGTAGATAAAAGTTTGTGTACAAGTCTCCTGTACCTTGATATTTAAAAAAAATGTAACTAAATAAAGAACACGTCCAGATTTACAGGTCTTCACATATTCATGTGACGCCGCGTCTTCGCTACATACTACTGACAAAAATGGACACTTGCTCACACAGATATATAGTCAGACAGACACACAGACAAAAATCTCCACACACAGACAGCCTCACATATATGAAACCAAAACAATAACATGGGTTAGCGAAGACATGGGTAGGGGTGTGCAGATTTGATTGTCATGCACAGATCACAGCTTCTATGTTGAAGCCATCTGAGCAAGTGAATCACAAGTTCACTTGATTTACAGCAACTGTGATGTGTGCATGATGTACATCTGTCTCATAATTAAACCTCACCATGCAGGCCAGCATATAATTTGACTCTCTAATACTCATACCTTCTTTGTATAAAGGAGTTTTAAATGCACATTATTTTTACAACTGAGTTTTAAACGCACAACTTATAATGGGCTATTCCAGTTGACATCCATACATCCCCCTATGAAAGACGTGACCTTATTTTTCACACACAAGTGTAGACTTCAAATGTGTGGGAGATTAAGGTCATGTCTTTCATATAGGGTGTATGGATTTCAACTGAATAGTCCAAAGATATCACCACTATTATAGCTCACTTATGTTTTTCCTTTAAATTTAGTTTGTATTCACTCTGTATTTTCAATTGAACTAGCATAGCATAATAACATTTGTTTCACTCTAGAATAACTGGTATACAAGGTGTATATGAATTGCTTTTAATATTGGGCATGGTTTTTATACTTTTTTTTTATTTCATTGTACTATAAGAATAGGGCAAATGGCTTGTGTTATAATTCCTACTTGGTATACTGAAACATTTGTACTCCTTTTATGTTTATAATATAGTTGGTTGACTGGGGGTAGAGTGTAATCATGCCAATAAACTAGCTCTCATTGAAGCATGCTTAACCAACCACTACAACTAAGTTGCATGCCTGCCTGCTTGTAGATACTTTCCCCTACCTTCCAACAAGTCACTAATATTTCTTGTGTTTATTTGTTGCACTTGTTGTGCACTTGCCTTGTTGTGTGTTCTAGGTGGCCGCCCTGTGATCAACAAGAAAGACAATGGCATTAAAGAATCAACAGAAGGCAGTACACAGGAAGATGAAGATATTAGAGGTGAGAAAATGTAGTATAGCCCTAACATAGACCTTGTTTTCTTGCTATCCGAAGGCAGAGAAGGAAAGAAAAAGGAGAGAAGATGAACAAAGATTTCACTTGGCACAGGAATCTCACCCTGGGACCCCTCGGGTGGCACATACACGATTACCGACCTCATGCCACGAGGGTTGGGCTGGCCTGGCCAGTGATTCCGTGAGCATATATGACTTAGGGTGATTGCATCATCGGATCACATGGAATGCATGCATGCACAGTGGTTTTCTTTGTAAGATTTTGTAAGAATTTATAGCGTCAGTGTAATACCCACCCTGTCCCAGGAGAATTCTCTTGGTCAGCCTGATGTCTGTCACAGGAAGGGCACACATACAAAAACAACATACAAAACAGGTGTCATATGTGCAGTATTGTTGCATTTCCCTTTTCCTGATTGCTATGCTCACACATAGCAATCAACTTTATGCAAGGGGTACAGTTAGTATGCAGGGATGTTGTACTTAAAGAAAAGCTGGTCATTTATCCTTCCTGTTATTGCATCAAATGGTCACCCTCATGAAAGATGACATAAGTGTGGATTGTGGAAATAAAATAGTATTCTCACTCTTTCATAGCATTAAAAATAACCAGAAGGACAACTGTGGGCTAGTTTGGTCCTTTACACGGAGATTTCTTGAGGCGTGCACTGTGCAGTGCTGCAGGAAAAAATAGCACAAGAAGAGACTTATACCAAATTGCTGAAAGATGTCAACACTGAAGACTAATCTGGCCTTGAATGCATTCTGGTTTGAGATTAACAGTTGCATTCATTTTATGTTGTGAGAGACAAACATATTTTTTGGAAGGGTGGTTATTCATAATGAGCCAAAAAATAATTCAGTAGAAAGATTTCTATGTCAGCATGAGTAGCTTGAAGTTCAGGTTTGGATAAATGGGTATCCAGTGGTGCTTTTTTAGTATTAGTTTGATGTGGTCAAATTGGTAGGTTTTGGTGAGAATACATGCATCAGCATTTTGAGACTTTGAAGTTAATGTATAATGTTAATAGATGCATTTGAGATGTGGTGCTATAGGAGGCTGTTGGGAGTATCTTGGGAAGACAAGAAGACAAACATCTGGGTCCTGAATAAGATTGGCACAAACTTAAACATCAGAAAGTCCATTATTGAGAGGAATTTGTGTGACTTTGACCACATTGTAAGAAAGGATGGTGGAGTTGAGAAGCAGATTCTTCAGGAGCCGTATGGTGCAACACATTTGACTTTTGATAGAAGTAGATAGCGTACTCTTGTGAAGACCACGGCAGCACCATCTGTTCTTCTTTCTAAGTTGTTTTTATGCATTTGAAAGAATGGATTGAATACTAAACATGAGTTAACAGGGTTGTGTCCTTGTAATGTCGCTTTGACTTCCTTAACATGTATATCTTGTTGTATTGTGTTTCATGGCCTCCTTCAGTGAGGATACTTTGATAATACTGTAATATTTTGCACAAGATTTAGACAGTGTTGTTCAGAAATCAAGCTCTGTTGAGCGTGACATGAATTATGTTGTTGGACTGTTCACCACATAGATCTGATGACTTCGGATTTGTGGAAAGGCAAGGAACTCTTTGACATCTTTCCTCTTCTGCAACTTCTGTGATAGCAGCATAATGCTAAGCAAACATCTAATATAGCACCAAAGGCCAAGGTGTCTTTTGGCACTTGACATTGTAAATGCATTTGAATAAACATTTATTAAAACTACCAAACATAACTAGAGAAAAACCAAGATTACAACAAATATTAAAATACAATATGATGAAGTAATAGAGATGTTGGAAATGTATATTATGATGTGTGTACACTCGCATTAATTTGTCTTTTTTGTGTGTTTTGATTACAGCTCGTAAACAAGAGATTATCAAGCTAACAGAACAGCTAATAGAAGCCATTGGTTCAGGCGACTATGATACATATACGTAAGCTAATTGGATATCTGGTGTCTTTCATAGCACACTCCTTATGGGCAGTCTTAATTGTAGTCATGATTTAATGTGTGATTTATAATTTGGAGTGTAGCCATTCAGGCATAGTAACAAGTAAATGTTATCTTACTTGCCCAATTTACCAGAATGTTATAATGAAGGCTAAATTGCTCCCAGCTATTGGCTTTCCAACTGGTGTTATAGTGTGTGGGAGTCAAGCATTGACTTTGTATCCATTTTGAAATCATTAATAGAGTATGACATGAACACAAATTACAACTTTGCTTATTAAAAACACTAGGGCCTACTTTTTCTTTTGTTAAATGAAGCCATGAATGATCTTAGCATTTAATTCTAGGTCCGGGGACACTTCAAAACCGATAAAGTAAATAGCTTAATAACTTTTTTTTACGTTTAAACAGTGATCAATTTTACTAAACGGATAGTGCATTTGCGGTGGGTTAAACATGAAACGTGTAAATGTTGACACCCCTACCAGTCACTGGACCTTGTTGCATATAAGATATATGTCTTGTTTTCTGAGGAAAACAACAGTATTATACTGAGCAGCATAAAAAATTCTAATAGATTTAATGATTAAACATACATTTGAAAACTTTGTTTTCCTTTAAATTTTTTAGCAAGCTGTGTGACCCCAGTTTGACCTGCTTTGAACCTGAAACCTGCGGTAACCTAGTTGAAGGGATGGAGTTCCACAGATTTTACTTTGACAATCGTACGTATAGTTGTTTCTGTATTTTAATCATTTTGTATTATATGTTGTATTTAGACATTTTCCCGAATATGTCACCTGATTGCTCAAAAATTTGCTATGCATCATAATGCCCAAACTGATCGGTCTTTGTTTTTGGGTGGGTATCGGGTCAAATGGTGGTCCGGATGTAGAGGATTATATTCTTCACATATTTACATGAAAGGAAGAGAAAGTGGCAGAATGGAAACTGACAAGCCCTTTATAGTGCATGATGTTGCATGCATTGGATTTAATTTCAAATTTGTTAGTTTCACTTTGGACCTCCTCTATACACA
Source organism: Amphiura filiformis (assembly GCF_039555335.1). Lineage (NCBI taxonomy): Eukaryota > Metazoa > Echinodermata > Ophiuroidea > Amphilepidida > Amphiuridae > Amphiura > Amphiura filiformis. The sequence continues at coordinate 15,533,191 of NC_092635.1, read as the reverse complement.
GCCAGATTGTTTATCACCCACCGTGAACTTATTTGCTGTACCTTGTAGTACTCAAGTAGGAACTTGATTATCGATACTCTCTCTCCAAGCTGTGTGTAGTATGTAACAGTCTGGCTATGAATATGGAAACTCTTAGAAACTTAGTTGCATACTTAACAAGGGTAGGAAACCTAGTAGCAAAGTAATTGTTAACAATTTTAGATGAGAACTTGACTTTAGCTTATTCAATTTTTTGGAATGTTTTGTACTGTCTACACCCAGTATGGTCATGCACATTTCTTGACAATTTCTAACAATACTCATGCTTACTAACATCAACTTGTCGATCGGTTTCAAATCGGACGATACATGCCTTATAGAAATACTCAATATGGCTGTTCTATTTATTGCACCACTACCACCAGCTCAGTGTTTATGCTGTATTCCTGTCCTGTGTCACAGATGTATATTGTGTAATATCATACACATCTGGTATATATAACATAAACAAATAATTAATGTGATTGTGGGTAATAAATGGAATAGCTCCTGAGTACTTACTTGTGCATGCATTTTTAAATTCTCTATTCCTCTAAATATTTGATACCCTTTAATAGACGAGGCTTTTTGCTAGAATAATGATTAGACTCGGTTTTCTCGCTAATTTTCTCTCATTTTTCTTCATGTCACTCGCTTGTTTGTGAGCATGGCTACTATAAATCGATTAAGATTTCGGTTAAATCAGGAAAGAAGACCGTCTCATCTTACAGTCAGCTCAAATTACCTATCAGAGTTATGACCCAGTTCTGGATATTCATCCAATATTGAAAAACCAGCTTTGAGGTGGTAATTCTGGTGGAACACAGGATGTGACATTTTCTTTTCTTATTTGACTTGACCTGTCCCTGTTTACCTCTCTTCACAGCTTGTACTTTTCTAGTGGAGTCAATAATAGAAAGAATCATTGTCTAGACTCATGCTGGAATAGTGTATGGTGAAATTCAGAAAGAAAGGCTCATAAAAAGACAACAGTCCATATATTTGTGAGATTACTACAAAAATATAACATGGATATTTGATTTTACCTTTCACAATCATGTTGAGATGGAACTAATAAGAATATTTACTGAAAGAATTTTGTTGTCTGATGGTTAACCACATTGAAAATCCTCAACCTTTACTGCATACAAGAACTGTTTTGTCAAGTTAATTTAATGACTATTATGGGCTATGCTAGTTGATTGAATTGACTCTGTTACTTTTATCAAATAATAGGTGATGAAAAATGTGTATTTAATTTTGAAAATAATATTATAACATCAGCTGCAGCGATTGCAGATGTTAAGATGTTCTAAACAAGGATTTTGTTGTGTGTCGTTTTGAATTCTGTGTTGTTTTGAAAGACAATTTAATTGACATTCATAATAAATTAAAAGGAAGTTGATGATCCTAGTAATGATTGTACCCTTAGTTTAAAGATGGTGTTGACCAACTACCAACCACAGATCTTATACCTTATGTGCCTGAGTGTTTCCTTTATTTAACACCCTATATTGTGCCTACTACTGACAGCCTCTAATGTGTGTGGTGGGATTTCCAGACCCGCTAAGCCGTTGAGTGCGGGTTCCCGCAGAAGCAGCTGGATTCAAACGGCGAAAAAACAAACTGCCAGTATGTAGCCTATATGTCATTATAAAAACATGACAAGTTAAAGATATTTAATAGTTGATATTATGGATGATTGGATGGATTTGATGTGCTGTCGTTTTGGTCCATATGCTTCTGCAGTCTTCAGTTCATCATCCTGTGGCAGTACTATTTTGTCTAAATAGTGATTGGTCATTGATTATTATTGATTAGGCCAACTTTGTTGCAAGTTGGACAATCAAAGTCAGTCACTTGTGGTGCCATGTTGTGCATGCTTGTAACAACAGCACTAGCAAGAATTCCATTTGGAATTTACAGCACAAAAACAAAATTATACCAAATTAAATGTGAACAAAAACAAGAAAACAAACCTAAAAAAGAAAACCAAAGTAATTGGCAGATATTTTCGCTGTTTGAACCTGGGGTGTCTGTGTTGCATGTAGATGTTTTGTTTTTCTTCTTCCCTAACTCTTCCCCTTTGACCCACCCACTTTTAACAACCCAATACTTCTGCTGCTTTACCACATTGAGTCTTAAAGAGCATTAGCCATCAATTTTACTCTTTTGGAGACTGGGTATTTTACTACTTTGCATGGTTTCTTCAAGATAACGCATCTTGGCAAGAGTTTTCCTGGAATGAAGCACTTGTCGTCACATCGCTTGTTGCAATTTGGCTGTTTGTCATCATGTGTTTCTAGATGTTTTCTGTATAGTCCATGTTTTTGCTTGGATGTTGTATATACATTCATGTTCTATTTATCTTGCAGAGATGTTCAGTGCAATTTCAAATGTTGTTAACAGTTGTTAGGGAGTCAGATAAGTCTTGGGTTAACTGATCCAGTGATCAGAGGGCAATACCCCTACCCCATCAACCTGCCAAACTTTAATTTCCATCCCAAAATTATCACTATTTCACATCAGACGTACAGTGACATACTAAACTGGTGGTGTTTAACTCACAAATGTGACTGACTGTCCACCACAAGTGGGCTGTAAAGTCAACATTCTCACTTTTTGAGATATTGGATAGACATATTTTGTAAAGGAAGTTGGTAAAAAATCAATAAATAGGTTGAGAAATCTTCTGGTTTCTATAAATGAATCCAATTCCACACATTCCTACACCTCAATGGCAGACGTTGCTGGGTTCTATCCCACCTGAAATGAGAAATGATGCAGCCTTGGTGGGGATTTTAAACTGCATTCCATGATTTCCATCACCCTTGTTGCACATGGGCAAAGATTGATGAAAGTTTACAACACAATAATATCAATTTTAAGTAGCTTTTATCCACCCAATTGGGCAATCATAACACTAATTTGATGTGGATAGGACCCAGCAATTGCCAAATGAATTCTGACTATCACTTGGCTTGTTGGATGCGTCTTGTGTATATTTAAAGTTCAATGGACCGTATCGCCAAACTAATCCTGTTTACATTACGTCTCTTTTGTGGTGGATGGTCGCAAATACCCTGTATGTTGTATAGCCAGTTTTGGTTTGAACCCTCAATTTTCATTCCTGAGAAATCTGGTTGTGCTGTAAAGTATGTACAGGGTGTGCCATTAAAAGATGGTCCTAACAAATATCTAAACCCCAAGAAGGTATGCCGTATGTTTCTTAGTTTTGTGAATGCTTTATACATTAGCTGTTGTTCTTGAGAGTACCAATTTACTTCATCAGACACTTGTTCAGGTGTTGTTTTTAAAGGCTATAGTAAGGTCTTGATATACTATATCTCTGCAGTGTATATAAATGACTGTAGACATAAGGTCCATTCATACTATAATTAAAGACAGAGATAAAAAGAATTTATCGCGTATGTCACTCAATTACGATCCTTGAATGGTTTATACAGGTTAATCAGCGTGTAAAGACCGATCTATCTGGTGCTGATCGAGAAAAGGAATAGCAGCAAATGGAGAAAAATTACGCAGGCAAAAAGCAGCTTTTCTAGAGATTGTGGAAATGGGGCCGACAACAAAGAAAGTTTCTTACTATAACGCGCTAACTTTTGAGATGGTTTGCATTGCAAAATAACAATAAGTTTAATATTTTCAAAACTTATAAACTTGAGTTTGAACAGATGACGCCAGACGCGATAAATTCTCTTTATCTTTGTCTTTCATTATACACAGCAATTGCTTGAGTTGTGTACTGCAAAATACTGTACTATTGCAATGAAGTTAAATACATTTTAACGAAAATGCGACAAGTTGCGTTGTGTTGTCGCAAAACGTAATTGATATATCGGAAACACACTACACCGCAAAGCAATTGCAGCATAGTATGAACAGACCTATAGTCTTGCAGATCAATGCTGCAACAATGGGCTATTTCACACACCCCTTATAGAAGACATGACCTTAATCTCTAACACAGGGAGTGTGAATTTCAAATGGGACTACCTGAATGGATGACTCCATTTGAAATTCACACTCCCTGTGTGGGAGATTAAGGTCATGTCTTCCATAGGGGTGTATGGATTTCAACCGGAACAGCCCAATATAACTCATATCTTGATATTTATATGTATTTGAGAAATAATTTTTTTCTTGGGACAACAGCAAATGTTATTGCCATTTAGAGATCTAAGTTGCATAACTTGAATGGATTGTAAGAAATCAAGATATTTGTTTGACCCAAACATATTATACCCAAGGATTACCGACTCAAAATTTCACCAAACGTAATGCTATGGTAAATCCACCTTCTTGGTTTGTCTCTCATGAAAGCCACTTAATGTGCCTCCAGCATTCATAAGCAATGGCCCAAATCTAAAACATTTTTCCTCACAAGAACATGGAGGGTTGTTAGCCACAACCGTATCATGTAGAATTATGCGTAGTATTTTAAGTGTAGTTGGAGTGGAGTTACCGAACACGTAAATGAAAAAATGTGGAGGTACATTAAGTAGCCTCCATGAGCAACACACATGGTGGAGTCGGTACTCTCTGATACTATCTTGTTGGTTTGAACAACATTTTTGGGACACACTGTATTTTACTTTACACAATTCTCCTAAAAATGTTAAGCAAAAAGTCCGAAAAATATTGAATAAACAAATAAGATAATAATTAAGTCAGTAAGAGTGATTCTACTTGACATCCAAAAAAGTACGACATTAGTTAGTGGCAACATTATCTGTGACTCTCTAAATAATTGTTATTGTGCGATACTTGTCAATTTTGAAACCTGCTGTCACTTATTTGAAGAAATAATTCACAACACATACTGAGTATGGTGCCATAACATAATTATAATGTTGGTATTCAAAAAATAAACACATGACATTCCGACCAGATAGTAAGTTTCTGTGTTACTTTCATTGACAGTATTTGTACGCATGTGTTGTTAAAATGTTTGAATCACTGTTGTTGATTATCTTATATGTCCAGAACAAATTTCTCCATCTGTACAACTATTTTTTGTATTCAGCTTACATTTCTGCAGTAATTGCCATTGATTTATAAGTGCAATGATACATTCATTAATTTACACACACATGTTGTCATGTTTAAGAGAATCAGTAGCAAGTGATTCAAGAATCATTAGCAGTCATTATGCTTTGATCAGCTTGTAATAGGTCGGAATTATTAGGATGTTACCACTACGCCGAAAAGTAGACCCACGTTAAGACTGATTCACTTGATGTGCCTGGTTAGGTCTATATTTTGCTTGTTACAGAAAGTAGACAAAGTATAGGACTTCAATTAATAATTTGTAATACTTCTGGCAAGATTTTACAAAACAATTCTACAAATAAAATATATTGATATTAATCCGTGATGTTATAAGGCCCACCGATTACGAGCTGATCAAACTATAGCAAATATTTCAAGAACATGCTGACTTGTTAAGAGAATTGGTAGCAAGTGATTCAAGATATTCACCAGAGCTGCACTTGTTCCATTTCATTCCGTGTTTCACTTGGATTATGATTTTTAAATGTCTGATTCATTGTGCTCAATGTATTTGCGCATAAGTTAAAAACCATGACTCCAACTTTGTGTATATAAATGATGACATTTGTTTTCTCCTACTTGTTCTGTTTATAGTGCATAGTAATAAAGGCAGAGCACGCAACACAACCATTCTACATCCTCATGTACATGTACTAGGTGATGATGCAGCATGTGTAGGATATATACGACTTATACAATCTATTGAGTAAGTATATAATTATATGGCTAGTTATGAAAACCCATAGAGTTTGTGGTTGCAAGATCTTGGTGCAAGATTGAGATTTTTTAATGTTGTACGAGTCTTATCTATTGCTCAAGGTTTTATGGTGTAAATGACACATGGAATTGACATTATGGCAGGATGGGCAACTTCTTGAGGAAAGAATTAACTACAGGCAAATATTTAATTCTCGGTCATGAGAGCCAACTTGGGTATGCACAGGTATTTGTGTACTACACAAAGACCGGAGCTTACAGCGCAAACACATCTTTTGAGAAATCGCCAATCACACGGTCGTTGCTAGGCAAGGTCAAGGTTCGATCATGTAGGTCGCGCGATCGTATTATTCTATGAAAAGTATGCTGACGCAGAAGGTGTACACCCTCTCATGATCGAAAATTAGTTATTTTGCCTATAGTAGTCCATCTTGTTTTGGATGTAACTTGCTTAGGGAATAAGATAAGATAATGCCAATACTTGTTTCGGATATAGAAATGACACTTGCCACTTGTTTAAGGCATATTTCCAACTCATTGCTTAAATGTTTAGGGACATAAAGTCCATGTTCACATGTGATACACCTTTTCAATGTCAAGACCCCAGTTAGAAAGAAACCATGTGGGTGTGGTTAAAGGTAGAAAATGAAAATCCATTTTTCAAGTCAGGGGAAACTCATGGAATTTGGTTGGTCTTAAAGGGCAATTATGTTTGTCATTTTGCCAAACATGTGTCTTGCATACATCATATGACTTCAAACTGTACTATAACCATTTATCCATTTGAAAGAATTGCCCCTTCTCTATCTCTATGTAATCATTTAAAACATTCCACACCGTGAAATTCCATTATCAATTACACTGTAAATTGTAGCCATACCTTCAATGATGGGGGGGGGGGGGGTGCAAAAGGGGTTGGAGTTAAAGAAATGGGATTATAATTGTGTCCTCTTTTCTTATTAGGACAGTTTTACTGATGACAATGTTTGTTAATCGTTCTAGGATGTTCCCATCTTAGTCTTCTGTTATGTAAACACAGCACTCCTTCGAAATGGGATAAAAGGAAGTACTTAATGTTTCCTTCTTTTTTGTTTGATTCTCTTTTCAGGAATGGCGTGGCCGTCACTGTCCAAACAACAGAGACTAGAGTCTGGGCCCGTAAGGAAGGAAAGTGGCAGAACGTCCACTTTCACAGATCCCGTGTGCCCAGTGTAACCAACAATTGTTAGTGCCATTTTGTTCCCTAAATCTGGCTGCCTAGCAACAGTGGTTACCATATGAACGTGCAAGAAGTGAGAGCCGGATGAGACAAAGACAGCTTTATTGTGGATAATTTCCTGAGAGGACGTTTGTGACGAGAAAAAAGTTTTCCACTTTTTATTATCGCTCACTCATTATGCTTTGCTTGTTGCAGTAATGATCATGCTATTGCTCCTATGTTATCAATGTCTTTGTTTTACTTTGTAATGGCATACCAGAAATGGAACCTGCTCTGTGGAAATTTATGTTGTATCTTTATCTGGAAGATGCATTAAAACTTACCAAGTCGATGAAGACATCTCCTTGGAGGTCGACTGACTGGCAGAGAAAACATGTCAAATTTATAGAATTATCTGATTTTGCATTTTATTTTGTTTAATCCGTAATCTTTCAAACCGGTACCAATTACTACATGTACAACTCACAGCATTAGTGCTAGACTCTCTTTTTATGCATTTCAATTCTTTATACCTTTCTTTCTGTTTTCAATTTACTGACTGTTTCAGCGGATGTATTGTTTTGTGTGCACCAATTGCTGCTAATTTGCCTACAAATTCTGCAATGTAGTTTTGTTTGATTTTGTACATTTGGGGTAATAGATATGATTGTGTAATTAAGTGACCAATAAGCGGCTGGTGCTTTATGTATGAGTCATCTATGACTTCATACCACTATTTTATGTGAAGTTACGCCTCCTTTTGGAAGAAAAGTTGTAAGATAAAACTGTCTGTTTTAACATTCTTGAAAAATGGTATATTTGTGACATTGCAAGATCACAAATGGTGTGACAGACTGCAAAGGAGTTTTCTTGAAGGAGTTGCGATGTGCTCTCGAATCGTCAAGAACCATTCAAGTTACTTCTGGTCTGTATGTCAAGTGCTCTCACAAATCTTGTGTATGTCAATTTTGTTTATGGCCAATGGATTTAACAGGGTGTCAGAACGCCACATCCATATTGGTACCATATACAGTAAAGATATGTCAACAGATGCCAACTTTGTTTTTTTCCTTTGATAAAAGACAAAGGTTGAATGATGATGTATCATCACTATGTAAGATGCGTGAGTTGAGTGGATGCATTTGCTTATCAATTTTATTTTGCACCAAAATAAAATGGTTTTGAAGGAGTTAGCAAATGCTATGATTATATTATAATCACCAATATACAGTAGTTGTTTCTATTGAAAGCTCCTAGATTTGCCAATGCTTTTTCTCTTAATTTTATCAAAATTAGTGCATCAAATTTGAACCAAATTGCACGTAAGATGCATTTATTAAGCAAATCTAAATGGCGGGCTTGACCCTTTATTGATCTGTCATTGTGTTGAACCATTTAGTTTTTTGTATAATGGTTTGAAGTCTATGAAAACAAAATAAAAGCGGGTCTGTGAATTTACTAAATATTATTGTGGATTAGTTTCAAGATTTATATATTTGCAACTCTTTTATGCATAGATGGGAGAAACAGGACACCAAAATGATGATGTTTACGGGAACTAAATGTGGTTTTAAAAAGTTAAGAAATACAAAAAAAAGCAAAAAGTAGTGTGTAATATACGTAGTAAAACAGAGCTATACTTTCTCCTCAATTGTAGATTCTAGACTTCATGTTCTCTATCATTGTTGGGCCATTTTCTAGTATTGAATTTGTATGTCATTGAAATTTTGTGGTTAAAAAAGATCATATTGTGGGCACTAATCAATGCACATTATTGGCAGCAAAATTTGTATTGGTGTGAAAGAAGGTACATGTCTATATCTAACAAGCATACATCCCAGGCAGGGAAATAGTGATACAAAAGATTAAAATGGCTGACATATTTGGAGAAATTGTTTCATTGACTGGCTGAAAAAATCAAGACAGCAAAACATGTGCTCCAATGGAATCTTGGAAGTCATTATTTGGGTCATTTGGTGTTTCTTGGTGGACTGTTGGTTAGTTGATGTCAAATTTGAAGACAGAAACAGAAAAATGGTGTTGATGTACCATTAGGCTTATATTAACAACTCAAATTTCACAGATGAAGTTTGCAGACCTCTTCAAGTAGTTTTCAACAGAAAGAAAAAAAAGTGGATTGAGAAGAGCAGAATTTAAGCCAGACATTTGTAAACTTGTGTAAAAACTTGAAACTTTTGTAAAGTCCTACCAATCAATATATTTATATGTTCATTTCATCGCATCCACAATTGACATGCTCCAAGTTGCTCCAACCCCATAGTCAGCAATGTCCAATAGCCACATCACTAACTGGTAAAGTGGAAATTGGTCAGCTATAGTAGAGCTTATTTGTTTGGGGACATGGGCCCCAAGGTTGGCTTTGGACTTTTTGATAGTTTGCTTGGGGACATGGGCCCCAGGGATGGCTTTGGGACTTACCATTGGTTTGTTTGGGGACATAGGCCCCAAGGATGGCTTTGGACTTTTTGCTGGTTTGTTTGTGGACTTGGGCCCCAAGCTGGGCTTTGGACTTTTTGCTGGGGAAGTCTGATGTTCACAAATCCAATGGCCAGAAGACAAAGCATATGGCCTGTACACAGGTTAGCAAATGAAAGTGTGAACCAGTAACTAAGATATTACATGATCGCTACGAAAGCAAATAAATGATGGAAGAGTAGTGCCATGTTTTGCTCTGATGACTAATTCAAGTTGTTCCAAGCTCTTGCTCATGATATTAATATTCATGGCCCAAAACAAATTAACTCTGGTATGTTTTGATACAAGTAACATAAGCTGGGTGAAAGATCTGTGTACATACAGGCAGTGGCATTATATAGATTAACTCTGCGCTACTGCATGTAACTTAACCAGTGACATGTCTGGCTGGCTGGTGGATCACTTGAATTACCCATAATTCCAGACTAGCGCACCACTTGGTTTCTCAATTCATTGATATACATTTTTCCAAGTCTGTATTATTTTGTTTATCTGGAAAAAATAGTTGTGCACTTGTCTGGAGTTGGGGAGTCATGGTCTCTGCTTTGGGACCTGTATGGCAGGCACTGTATATTGTCAAGAGGCATTTTTAATGCAAACAAAAGTTGAAGCAAAGTAAAAGGGAGTAAGCTTAATGTAGAAAAAAGACCCACATGATATTATTTGAATCATGTTTTTGTGAAAGAGGAAAGTGGCCCACATTGTTACACTACTATTTTCTACTCCCCATATGATGAATATATTAAAGAAAGTAAGAAAAAAAATTAGATAGGCCTATGTATTATTATAGGATTATACATTTGTAAAATTACATTTTTTGCTGAAGGGTTTATGAACGAATATCAGTGGGTAGACAATCTGAATTTATTGTGTATTTGACACGTTATACATGTATATGAATTGTTTATTACTATTATGTAGATTTTGTTTATTTAAAAGATTATTCTGTTAATATTTTTGTTCAATTTTTGTCATTACATTTGAACCATGTTTTGCCCTGTCTAGCATATGGGTGTTTACAATCTGTAGTTTGTTCCTCTTTGTGATCTTTTAAAGGAAAATGCTTTCAAACAACCGCATCTTAGTATGTTGGTGATTTGCAAGTGTTGCAGGAGAGAGTATAATTATATCATAACATTGTCATTGCATAGATTTCCATGTTGTCATACCCACAATAATATGGACAGAGCTAAATAAGATTGACACCCTTATCCTAGATAGACGGCACTACTGGTAGAAACGCCTTTGTTGATGTATGGCACCAACAGTCATGTGGAATAGAAAGATCTGAATTTATCAACTGTTTCATAAAATCGCCCCTTTGTAAGCTACAAAGGTTTCGCTTCAAATGACAGAATTCAAAAACAAACTTTAGGTGATTTATCAAATTTACCCCATCTGATATTTCTCGGTGTGAGTATAACAGTGCACATTTAGGTTTAAAGATCAAAGGTCAATCAGTAGGGAACTCGTTAACAACTTGATATGCAGAAACCAGAGAATCAACATTAGTTATATTTGCACTTATGTGCATTTTCACGGTGCAATGTTAGTAGGGGTATTGAGATTTTTTGCAGATTTTGAAGGGGAAAATGTAATGTTTACATCTGAATTTTTATGAAGCATTGTATGAGGTGAACTTCTTGACTTCCTTCACAAGAATCCATTGCAAGATTCAAATTTTGATCAATTTTTGTACAAACATGAAAAATATAACATATGATTTATGAAATATTATATTATTCCCAGTAGCACGGGCCTCATCATAATACAAAGATTCCTTGTGTCATAGTATTACAACTTGCATTGCTTTGAAATTGACTCTCATAACTGTTGTTGCCATATGCACCCACCCATCCAATGCACACCTCACCCTTCCCTATTCTAAATAAATTTGTACTTATCGTTGCTCACTCACTATTTGATGTTTGTAAACCTTATTCCACTTGTGTATTGAATCCTGTACCAATCAAACTTAATTGTACTGAAACTACTAACTTATCCATAATAGAAGAAAATGTGCCTTTTATCTTGCTTGATTAATAGCTGACCTCAATTGACTTAATGAAAAACCTATTAAATCGAATGATATTTTTCTTCTTTCTTGAAGTATGGATGCAATGTGCATTGTGGTGTGCGATAAACCAAGTATGTGTTGTGTTTTTTTAAAGTGACTATCCCCCATAATTGGAGAACAAGCATTTGAAATAAGTATTGGTAATTACAAGAAATTATATATGCATATTGAATCCATAGGTTTTAGAAAGAAGAATAACTGTTTCAAGGTGGTTTTAAGACTTGCTGGTAAAGAAATGTGTTGACTACAATGCCTAATACAGGTCCATATAAAGGAGTAGGAAGATATTGTATTGCTTTCTGTATATGGACTCTTTGTAAATGCGAACTGAACAAAGTAATGTAGTTAACAAGTTAATCTTCAACCAAGCAAATCTGGGTTGCATAATGTACAGATCATCAAAATGACAAGTTTGACTATGATGGTTCTTGGTAAGGTTTTAAGAAAAGTATCACTGTAATTATCAGATTTGAGAATTATTGGTTTGAAATTCTTGTGTAAAACAGGGAATATGCTAGCAAGTGATGCAAATTTGTGTTTTGCATTGGTTGATATTGTTAGAGAGATCAGTTGTTAACTCATACAGTAACCATGCGAGTTACAAAACTTTGGCCCAGTTTCACAATAGTTCTACAGTGAATAAATGCCCTCACAAATAACTATCATGAGGTAGATATTTAACCTAATGCAATAACCATGCTTTGCTTCACTTTTTTAAGTTGTAGTATGTTTCTGTTTATGTTGAGCTCTGTGAAACCTGGGCCCAAGTCATGTCTTGCATGTGGACTGTAAACACAATTTTACATGATGATTAGTAATATTCCATTTGAAAGGCCCGACTTTTTTCCATTTGTAAGGCCCATTTTTCTTGCCAGACCCATCTATATTAAATCGATACCTTATTGAATTGGTAACAGACGCCTATTTACTAGCATTCCCTGTGGTAACACAATCATTGCACAGAATAATTCTCCATAATCATTCAGTAATGACTGAAATGGCTCAGGATTGGTGTATAAAAATGGTTAAAATAACAAATTGCAGACAATTTTGGTGCACAGGATATGGAAAACAATAATTGGATATTTCTTGGTACCTTTAGTGAGTAGTTTATTGATTGGAAATGGCTTTTATTAGTACCAGGTGTGCTTGTCATTTGCATTTCAATGCACTGACTTGTTGCGATGCATTGAGCCAGCAGTTTGTATGTTTGTTTGTTCAGGGAATATCTGCAGAAATGCAGTGAATTCTGCTCGTCGGAACACCATGGCGAAATCAAATGCATTGGGTGCTGAATTCTGCACCCTGTATCTGTCAACATTCCCAGGTATACCTATAGCACGATTATAAATACCGTTGTGTGTACATATTTTTGACTGTGATATATTTGTGATAACCTGTAGGGCCTTTTTTGTACATGTTGTTGAGAGTGGTGGACAGAATGAAATTTTTAACAGGGAACAAATTTAAAAGAGCAAACCATATTATCATATTATAACCTCAAATTTATCATGAAAATACACTAAGGATAAGGCTGTTGTTCTGAATTAGTTCAGTTAGAGAAATCCATTGCAAAATTTGTCTGCGGCACTGGGACAGATTTTGTGACAAATGTGATTTGTGTCAATTGGCTGCCGTTTTCCAATTTGTCCTGTGTGTAAAGGTTTTCAATTTAGAAGCCTTGCTTAATATAATAACAGCAGGACTAGAGGGAGTTTCTTGAAATATAATACCAGTGGCAGAATGGCGATACCTTGCTGAAATTGTAGATAATTGAGCATATATCAATGTGTATAATAACTTGATAATGCTGAAACATTGTCTTAATCAAAGCTTACCTTTGTTGAGAAAATGTTGCAGTTATTTGAATACTGACCTCACTAAATAGGCATGTTGTGATGGGAACTTTCATCCACAGTGCTTCACTTGGTTCATAGTTTGATCTTTGACCCACAGTCTTTTGAGCTGTGATCCTCTGAAAGTTGTGGTTTGGATACAGGCTGTGTCTGCACTGAACTTGATCAGAAAGAAGACAACATCTTTCATTTCATGTTGTATTTACCCCCAATTTGGTTTTGGTATCTTTTCTGGAGCGAATGTTGTACATTTTCTGAGATACTTATAAAACCATGATGTGGTTACCATGACAATTCATTGCCAATTCTGATCTGGGTCAGTGCACTGGAAGTATATCAGTTAGGTTTTGTCACACAAATTATGTACAAAATTGACAAGAATTTCTTCATTTTATAGGAACTATAATACATTAATCTAGTAGTAGGCCAAGGAGTCTGCTTGATTGGCTTTTCCTTCCAATAACTTGTAAAATAGTCATCTCAAAGTTTTCTCTTATATTTGGTGTTCTTTACTTTTCTTCAAGTGACAACCTTGCACAATGTTGATCAAGATTGTGGGTGTACTGGCACATTGCAATTACTGCTACAGATGCAATCATGTAACACCAGGAATGATAAACCATCAAGCTACCTAAAATATTGGCATTTATTTCAACCAAAAAAAAGGGGGCAGAGCATTTTCCAAGTAGTTACCTGCTCTGGCAGAATGTTCATATCTTTGTTCCTTGTAAATTACTGTTATTTGCACAATAATAGGCAGTTCCGAGATCTCTATCCTAATTTCACTAATATATATTATATCAAGTAAAAAGTGGCAAATGTTTGCTTTTTCTTAATCAGGTTGTAGTTAGAAAATTGATATGAAACTGTGGCCATGTGCTGCAAGTTGTTGTTCCTTTTCAACCACTTTGAGATGAACTATTTTAAGCTTCAAAACTGTTCTAGATGACTCACAAAATGATACTTCCATTTATTTGCCAGAAATAGCAATCCTTCCTTACCCAGCAAGCTGTAATTGATGTTTTGAAGCCAGCCCAGAAGGGATAATGTGCAAGTGGAACACATCTTTATTCTTGTAATCAGTTTGTAAGTCATCTAGTCATCTTTTGTGTGTGTTCCTAAAATAATGCTCCTGTGTGTTCATGATGAGCTGATTCATGACCATATGTGGGTTAGAAATCAGCTCATTGTGAATACAGATATAATCTCATGCCAATATCAGTTGGTGTTTAATCACAAACTTGATAATGATATTTCTATATGAAATGATACTAATATTAATACTAATTATTGTAATTAATTAAAACGGTGACCAGTCTCTTTTAAGATATTCTTCATACGCTAAATATCTTGTTGAACATGTAACATATAGTTGATACTCATTTGCATATATGAAAAAAGTATATAAAAAATCACAAATTTATCTCTACACTGTAGATAATTCTGGATGTTGTATGTGTATAATTATAAAAAAATGAAATACAAAAAATTAAGTGCTGCATCTGCTTTAGAATAATGAAGCTTATTAATGAGATACATTGTTAGCTGTAAGGTGAAATTTATAAGCTTATGAATAAAAACCAGTTGCAGTTTTACTACATCTCTGTAACAGTGAAATAGTCCAGTTTAAACCTTTTCATATTATTATATATTTGCATTTGTATATGTATTGTGTAAGAAATTGTTTTATTACGTTAGGGATTGTCCAATTTGCAATTTAGTAGGTTAAAATGATTTCAATTTTTGAATTGGACTATTTCGTTGTGAAACAATATAGTGGTACAAACAGGGTTTATATCCCTGTACAGCTACTACATTGTCCTCTTTATATTATATTGATTCAATTGATGTACTTTTTTCTTGCTTTATTTGTTAAATATAGTAAAAAAATATGTTGAGATTATATTATTACAAAATATACAAGATTTATTGCTTTTTTGGCTTTCATTATACATATTTTGACACACTCATTTGTCAGTTTTTGATTTATCAAAATGAAACATAATTATGAATATGTAGTACTTGAATATATCCATGTTTCTCTTTATCAGTAAAATTTCAATAAAATAATTTACCTTTTGACCACCTTCCTCTACCCACTCCATCCCACATGCTTTGTGACAAGTGAGGAAGCATGCCCATAGCATCCTGCATTATGTTTGTCCTATACAGGCAGGGTATATATCAACCCAAGGCTCTTTATTATTGCTAGAGGGTAACATGGAACATTTTTAGATGAGTATTGGATCTAGGCAGCAGATTTTTTTTAGCAAAATGAAATATGTATTTGATAACGAGCAATTATTTGGCCTGTATAATATTACTATTATATGCTCATGCTTGTAAGTAAGTACTCCCCTAAGACACAAGACTACAAAAAAAGGTTTATTGCCTCATGGCTAACAAGCCAGTTGGGTATCTCATGGAATCCATACATGTCAAGGCAATTGGGCTATATTCACAAAGACTGGCAATACTTCATAAGTATCTCACACCCCTTGCAAGACCACAAACTCAGTGTAATTTTTTCTGGCATATGTATAATGGATTTGATTTCATATGATGTATTGCAGATCTTTGTGATCTGACATGATACTGATTGTAATACTGTGTAAGCAGTTACTTTATGCTTAGTAGAATTTTTGTCTTGATTTTCTCCTATTTGAAAAATCTTGATAGCATGGTTGATACATGTGTATTACATATTCGTTTGTATACATGTTGATGTATTGTCAAACTATTCATGTATCCAGCACATTTCTTTCACATGTATAAAAAAAGTCCTTGGATTGTGACAAAAATTGTTTAAACAAATGCACACATATTAAACGTGTGCAGTTATTCTAACCATTGTAACAAATTTCTGACAACTGTGAATGAAAAGGTTGGAGATATGAAATTATATGATCTTGGTAAAGTAGGTGCTTACACAGTAGTGATTTGTAAGAGGAATTCTTTGAGATAGCTATGTTATGGTGTTATTATGGCCAGTAGGCAGGTGGATACCTTGGATGGATGGTGGGGGGATTAGCCCCTAGCAATTGTCTATATATTATCAATTCACTGTGTTTCTTCTGTATAAGGTAATTTTCATTCTAACATTAATCTCAATCCTAGAGGTCTTTAGTCATTTTGTGCATTCCAACCACGTTTCATAATACAATGATGCGGGATGTGGGTTTTTTTGTATAGCATTTTGTTATGTCCTATTGTCTGCTACACAATCTCTTACCCTTTTCAGCTTTTAAGTAATTGCAATATAACTTACAATCGATTGAATTCAGCATGCTTAAAATAGCTTTAGTGCACAGTTAGTAGTGCAACAGAAATGAACAGTGCCCTCTAGATGTGAGATTGATGCAAGTTTACTGTTAGAATTGACTTTACCTGTAAAATATGCACAGAGCACTTTTAGGGTTGAGTAGTCTCCTTCACAGTCTACAAGGAGTCAACATTTGATGTGATTAACTCAGTCAAGACTGCATAGGAGATCAACAGTGCTTATGTGTTTTATAAAGAATTGTCTAGTAGGAATCTTTAATCATGAACCAGCTGAAATCCAGTAATTTATCGAGCTTTAATGATGCAATTATGTAATTATGATTAATAGAAATCACCAAATAACAAAATATGGACATTTATTATGCTTAATGATATAATTTCAGTGATAAAGAGGCAAGTTCAATGAACAAACTGTTGTAATTAATTGATCATGCATTCAGTAGGTGAATTGCCGATGTCAATTTTCCCAAGCCTTCTCATTTTCAGAGAAGAGACTTTACAAAAAAACACTGAATGCCAAAATGTGATGATTTGTTCTCTTATGTGATCATGTGGGTTAGGTCTTATAAAATGGTGAAATGTAGACTTGTTACATCCATATTTTTTTCTTTAATGTAGTTTCTTGATGAAAATCTCTTCTCAAAAAGTTGCCATTAAATGTGCAATTACTATGACATAATGGGATATTAACTGTGTATGTGCAGTCTTTCCTTCTTGTTTGATTTACTGACCTTGGTTTCACTAAAACTTGCAGAACATGACAAGGCAAAACAAATACAAAACAAAATGCAAATGTTGTGATGTCCAAATTTAATTTGTTACAAGTTTATAGAAAGTTTTTCCCCCCAACAATATTTTACTGTTTTAGTATAATTGTGCATTACCTACATGTAACTGGTGCATGATTATATGAATCTTTGCGCAAGTTGGGACTTTATTGATGCGCGCAGCAACAAAAACTGAATAATTTTCAACGTTCATAAGCTGAACAAAGTACAGTAAAAACTCGATAGTTAGCATATATGCTTACTATCAAAAGCGCTTTAAAACATGCAAAATGAAGAGCCCATCCACAAAAGTGTAAAGGGTTTTGAGCAAATCATTGATACACATAGTTATATATGAACAAGTTAACTTGCAAATGTGTGTCACAACCCCATTAGCTCAGTTGGTAAAGCGCCAGACTTTGTTACAATTTCATGTTTTCAAAAGCGCTTGATAGTAAGCACATATGCTAACTATTGAGTTTTTACAGTATATGAATTTTACTGCTAATTCAAAATACCCTTTTGAAACTGAATCATGCTTGCCCCCCCCATAGAATTAAACATATCAAAGGTGAAACATGACTTGACTGTCATTGTGATAAACACATGGTGCAAAATTGGGGGTACTCGGTAAAATCATTGTTTGTGAGCATGACATCGCATGCTATAGTCCATTTATCTACCTCGAGTCACTGACACTAAGTTCAAAGTGTTCTGCGTTAGCTCAGTATTACTTGGTGCTTGTACATACTTATTCATGCGCGGTCAACCTGCCGCATATGTACATGGCTACACACAAGAATCCATGCCAAGCCAATGCAGCACATGCTGAACTTCAAAGCTGGTGCTGGTGGCTCAGTAGATATACAGAACTATAATCATAATTTCAAATATAAAAGCATTTGAGAGACATACTTTGTGCATGCTGGATACCAAAATGCTTCAGATGAGACCAAATTATTTTCACTCATTCCGTGCACCTTCAGCAAAAGACTTGAATACCCCAATTATTCCCCATATCTGACAGCATAATAGTTATAGGGAATAAACGCTTTCTTATTTTATTTCTGTGGGTCCCGAGGATGGGTCCATGTTAATTTAAGCCAGTGATTAGACCCAAAGAGAACAGACTTGGAATTGGCCAATGTGCAACTAAATTACACTGGGGGTGCATGCTATGCTAAATCTGCTGATCTTGGGTTGTCTATACACATGGAGACAAAATAGTACACCCCCAGCATTTACACCTGCAAGAGTGTAAAATCACTAAATTGCATATCTAATCTAAAAAGTGTTACAAAGGTTTGCATACTTGTGTTTTGTCTCAAGTTGAGATTAATGCCATGATGGACTTTGTATTAATAGATTCAAATCAGTATGTTTACATAGTTGCGTCACCAGCATATACACAAATCGGCTCTTCTGTCCGTGTGTATATGCCCTGTGGAATGGTTTTAGCATGTGATTTGAATATGCCATTGCTGCTGAAATCCAACATGGCGTTACTCTCAACTTGAGACAAACTTTACTAGCTTTGCAACACACTGTTCTTAATTTTCCACATCAGATGTAGAATGCAAAACAAATAGTCTTAGGCACTTTTAATCAATGTTTGCCAGGCACATGGGGAAATAATCCCACAGGTATACTATATATTTTGTCATCCATAAACATAGGAAGTTGATTCTCTTTGGATCTAATCTCTTTGATTTAAACCTGCCTCAAATCATTATGGTAACTTTTGTATGGTCTTCTACACTTACTGGCAAGAAGAATGGCACTTATTTACATTTTGTGAGTGCTCATATCGGCATAAACACAGAAGTGGGATTTTGATTGGCCAATTCAATCATCTGACAATCATAAGAAACCAATAATCTGCTGGCAGATTACGTGTCTGAAAGCATTGGTCCAGCACACATGAAGGGAACCATAATGCTATGTGTGTGTCACTCATTATTAGGTTGTTTCGTCAAATTGGAGCAAAGAGTGCCATACTTCTCTGGAGGTCTAGACTTGTGAAGTTCACAAAATTGTGCATCCCCTGATCTCTCCAAATATCTTTTTTTTTTTTTTTTTCATATTTATATGCAGTAATTCAATTTGGTGAGAATCGATTCTCTCATAAACAGATTAAGCTAATTTACAGAAGTTGATCAAAATGATTCCATAAGTTTGTTTTGCAAGAATTAAGATTGATTCTCGCTGTGAAAGAAAAAAATTCTGACCCTGATGTATGACCGTCACATTGAAAACCTATTTTGTCAATACTATTCTATCTGATATCATGTGCATGTTTTGGGCAGGTAATGGGAGAGAACATGGACCTTTTCGAGCTTCATTATTTTCTGAATTGTATGTCCAAAGTATATAAAACTATAAAAAGGAAATGAGTCAAGGAATCCTACATTTGGCATTTGGCGCAGATTTGTTCAAAATTTCAAGTTTTTGAAACAATCAAAAAATTCACTTTTTTTACCCCAATTTTTTTGTGACAACTTAGAAAAAAAGCCGTTCGGAGTAAAAAAATTTCAGATAGCTATTCATGAAGAAGAGATATGAACTTAAGGGAAGGTATTTTTGAAATTCGATCCTTTTTTAGAAATATTGAAAAAAAAAAATAAAAAAAGCCATTTTGTCACTCTATTAAGCTAAAAATTGCACATAATTGTATATATTTTTTTTTAAAACAAATATTTTGAAAAAATGAAAAAAACCTTCCCTAGACTTTGATGAACTCTAAAGGATAGTGCAAAGTTTTTGCTATATTTTTCGAGTTATCTTGTCACATCAGCAATAATATTATCAAAAGTGAACTCTGACAATCGGCGTTTTAGTAAAAAATGTCAAAATTATGCACAAAGCGTCCTTAAATTTTAAAAGCAACAAGACTTTCACACTTGTAAAGCTGTATAATGGTGCATGGTCTAAATATGCCATCTTTTTGCACCAATGAATCTATAATATCTGCTGCTTTCCAGTGCAAAATTCAAAATAATTAAAAATCTAAAGTGGCATTTGACTGCAAATTTTTGTTTTGTTTACACCACATTTGCTGGCCGTTAACAACATACCGAATGCATATGATCAAGTTTGATATAACAGACGAGTACTGGCACACGCTGATCGCTATGACACAATATTTGCATTATTTCGACTCGTATTATTTCCATGCCAATTTACTAAAGCTGTCTTGAGCCATGACTTTTAAGAGTTGAAAAAAGTGAAATAAATCAACAATAAAGACTGAAAAAAAAAAAAAAAAAATAAATTAGGTCGTATTAGTTGTATTTTATCGCTTCAAGTCAAAGAATACCATCTTAGTGTTGATAAATATCAAAATCTCAAATTCGGGTGGATGAATGTTTTCCATTACTCTGGCGCCTTAAAGCAAAAGCAGTTCTTTGGTTGAGAAACTAAATGTGCTTTTTCAAAGACTGTTTTGATGTAAGGGTCATAACCATATTTTTATGACACAAAATAAGACATGACTGTGCAGTACACAAAATTTGCAATTTATTTGGTGGAAATTTTTATTTATTTGTTTTTCTATCACTAATCTATTAATAATTCACTCATACTAATTCACTTTTATCACAATTCACCCTGTCAAATGCTTACAAACATGCATGTGTAATAACTGATCTCATAAATGGTATTGTACAATATAAATTTTACATCAAGTTTATGTAGATATAGAACATTTTTATTTACATCTCATATTCTCTAGATAATCCATAAACAACTTAAATAAGGTCAATTGCTCATAGGTTTTAATGACAAAATATTCATTTAATTGACCAACCAAATAAATAAAACATCATACCTGTTCTGCATGTCTTTCTCCATGTATGCAAATTTTTTAAAAATCTTAGACAATATACAACATCCTACATCTCTGCATAATAACATTTGGTACTGAAACTACCAAATTATAACTGTTTTCCCCCCCTTGGTATGGTATAGGATAAATTCATTAACAACTTGATGATGCTCATTTCATTTAGTACTGATTCAAAAATGAATTGTATTTAATCTGGCTATTTAGAGCTGTCAAAAAGAACAATTTAGGTATTATAGCTAGATCTCATTCAGGCATAATACATGTTTTTATTTTTTATATGAGTAATATAAGATCACAATAAAAAGTTGGCAATAAAATTGGCACTAAACTGTAAAATTAAATGTGTACAGCTATTTACAATACAATGAGCACCAGTAGAAACAACACTGGGACATACAAATTTAACTTTATAATGCAATCGTTTTGCACAATAGTAACTTTTAAAATATACTAACTTGAACAACAAAATTTACTTTCACTGACATCCACAACATTAGAATGCATCCATTGGACATTTTTATAAGCTGTATCATAGGTGATACATGTCCAAAAATACATAATTTGCAATAAAATATTGGTCTAATTTCATAAAGGATATCCAAGATGTGCATAAGCTTTTTCAAGGGCATTAGCCAGAGGGGTGTCCAGGTGTCATTTTATTGCCCTGTTTTCAATTTGGACACCCTAAAATTCTGATTTTTTATAATGGAGTGAATAGGAAGTAAGGACACCTCAATTTTTCTAGAATAAAAGCATTTTGACCATTTTGGACACCCTAAAGACACCCTCTCTGGCTAATGCCTTGCTGCTCATCACACTAGCACATGTGCACATGGGATTGGGCACTGATATCTTTATTAAATGTTTTAAAAAGCTAAGCAGACAATATTCGACAAAACATTCACAATTTAATCTGACTGACATTTTAACACACCAAACAAATTTGGACCAAATCATTACATTAACATTAATATGTTTAGACTTTGTTAAAAAAACAAAGTTACATTAAAAGACCTTCCTCAAAAAAATAGCCTTTCCATATTTCTATTTCTTGTCCCAAAAAAGTATTACATCTACACAGATCTTTTTATCTTTCAATCTTACAAAAATAAATATGAACCACATTTATATGCTATCTATATATTATTTTAAGCTTTTCAAAAATGTATTTTACATATTACACTCTTGTCTTGACAAATGTAAACAAGTTGCATGCATAGCGCGACCTTCTACAAAGTTCTATGGGAAAAGACTTTAGCTTCAGAAGACCCATCCAAGAGTCACTTGGATCGGCCTGTCATCGAAGAATGGACTGACCTACCAAAATGCTAAAGCCATCCGCCCCCCCAAAAAAAAAAGCCTTTTTATGTCCGCCACAATCATGTTTAATATTTACAAACCACTGTTAGGAACATCTAAATGTCTATAAAATGGTTACAAACCACTGTGAGGAGCCTCTAAATGTCTATAAAAATTGCTTTGTGATGCGTTTCGCAGAAGTCCCCAGTTAACTACATACACTCATAATGTGATCCAGAAGATTGCATGCATCGCCTTATACTCCTTTTCAGGAACACGCATTTAGTACACTTCATGGATACTAGATGATGCGTTTTGAAACTTGGCCAAAAATTACCTAATTTGCTTACAGCTTAGGTTGAGCGGCTTCAAACAATGTATGAACTTTATTTTTGCCTCAAGTTGGTATTGACAGTAAAAGTGTCTTTCTTCATGATTTTTTGATGTCGAATCGTGCAGAGGGAATCCCAAGTATACACACAAAATCTCAAAAAAAGTAATTACCCTCCTTTAAATAATGGTTGTTAATTAAAAATTTAATACAAATCCATAAAAATCGTTAGAAGCAGAGTTTAACTTACTGTTTTATTTGACACCTGATTTATGTAATTATCTAAATATTACAGCGTCACAATGGCATTTGTTGAAAAACAATGCTAATATTCAGGATTTGAGATTTACAGTAAATTCTATTGGTTTGTGTTCAATTTAAATAAGGAAGAAATCTGGCAATTATGACGATATACACAGTTTAGCCCTCTGAAGTACACTTAGTAGTAATCGCGTGTAACAATTACATATGCTGCGTCCTCTGCTGCTGGTATCGTGCCTTCAAAATCTCCTTTTTATAATGGAGTGTATATTTTTGTTTAAAACAAATATTTTGAACAAATGAAAAAACTTTCCCTAGACTTTGATGTACTCTAAAGGATAGTGCAAAAGTTTACCCTTTGCGTGCATATTTTTCGAAGTTATCTTGTCACAAAAATCGCGTAATATTGTCAAAAGTGAACTCTGAGAAATCGACGTTTTAGTAAAAAATGTCAAAATTATGCACAAAACGTCCTTAAATTTTAAAAGCGGTAAGACTTTCACACTTGTAAAAGCTGTATCTGGTGCATGGTCTAAATATGCATCTTTTGCAGCAATGAATCTATAATCTCTGCTTTCAGTGCGCCAAAATTCAAAATAATTAAAAAATCTAAGACTAAGTGGCATTTTGACTGCAAATTTTTGTTTTGTTTACACCACATTTGCTGGCGTTAAAAACATACCGAATGCGCCTTGACTGCGTTGGACATACGCCAGAGAGTTACGTCAGCGTCACGCTGACGCGAATCGCTGCAGTAATCACAATATTTCGCATTCCTGACTCATTATTTCCGCCAATTTACTAAGCTGTCTTGAGCCATGTGACTTTTTAGAGTTGAAAAGAGTGAAAAAAATCAAGCAAAAAATACGAATAAATATTAGCAAGTTGTATTTTATCAGTTTCAAGTGAAAGAATACATCTTAGTGTTGATAAATATCAAAAATCTCAAATTCTTTCGTGGACTGAATGTGTCTTCCATTACTCTGGCCTTAAATTGACCGGTGTTATATTGTTTTCTAGGCTATCGTATCAAATGTGACATGATCTGGTCCATGGGGGCCAAAGGAGGCATTTTTGAAAATTGAGTTACTGTAATTATTACATTATACATACAATATGCTATCTTTTACTGAAAACACCAAAGGTCTAGCATACTTAGTTCTAAAGTTATGAAGTTTTTTTTTTTTTATTTTCTTATGTATTTTATTGTTTTTTATCCCATATTTTTACCTTTATCTCAGTTTCAAATTTGCGCCTTTGGCCCCATGTACCAGATCGTGTCACAAATAAGGTGTCAAAATGCGCATAAATAAATTCTGCTTCCAACACATTTTACAGATTTGTAATACAATAGCCCGCTTTTGAATAATGGCAATTATTAAAGGGGGGTAATTTTAGATGTTTTTTAATGTATACTCTGGGATTGCCTGCACGATTCGATACTGCAACCATGAAGAAAGACACTTTTATCAAACTTGAGGTAAAACAAAGTTCATACATTGTTTGAAATGTCAACCTAAGCTGTAAGTAAATTAGGTAATTCTTGGCCATTCTTAGATTTTAGATGTGAATTTGTATAAGGTGGTTTGTTGGCATGCTTGCAGCGCAACTGCGTATAAATACACTGACATCACCTACAAACAAATATATAGCATTGTGAGAAACAAAAACCAATTTGGTTCAATTTATAGACTGCTCTAGTGAGGCATCGATCGAGAAGAGTATGCAAGGTATATTCTTTTTAAGCAATAAATTCTTCTTGAAAGACAGTGCCCTATTCACCATTACTAAATATTTCCATTTACTTTGACTGTAACTTCATCATTTTGGTCAACACTTTCGCATCTGTACAAAATATAAAATATTTACATTTGGTTCTGAAAATATTTAAACTTGCACAACTGTTGTTACAAATGTCATTAACAAGTCTTTACAATCACATTACATTTAACACTTAGTTTATTTGTTTTTGTATTTTTCTTCAGTTCTTTTTCTCTAGTATAAACTAAAACAAAATAAAATATTCTAAAACTAATAAGTAATCAAACAATATTAAAATAAAAATAGAAGTATTAAAGATGATGCACTGTGCATCGGTTTTTGTCTGGTTTGACAGCTTTGTCAGTGTTCAACCCTAAAAAATTGTGCCTCCAGTTTGATATCTGTATGTTATTATTAGCAAGGAACATGCAGATAATCAAACCCAGTTCAGATTGGAATGGAAACTGCCGAATTGGACCTGTGGACAGTGATGTTGCAGTTGATAAGGAGTCGAGGCTGGCACTGTGGCACAAGGTCCGCCATGTTTTTATTGGATGTCGTTTATGGGCGGAGCACTGTCAAGTGACATCTTTATTAACACAAGTTTTCATATAGCAATACGCTTTAATTTTATAAAGCCCTGGATGTAAATTATAATCAGAGACCAAATTAAAAAGACTTGTGTCTGACACCACCTGTCATTCAAATTCGGAAATGATTTGTTAACAAGTTGTCATGATGATTGCGTTTGTGGTTTGATCGACAATGATGTCAGAATGTAAACTAGTCTTTTGAATTCTTTTTTAATAGTATCAACTTTGCAGCTGCATATTTCTGCTTCAAATACTATGTTAGCCCTGCGTAATTCTCCTGTAATACACAAGAGTATGCATTGCTCCACACCTTTTTGTTTTGCACATTGCAAGTGCTGTTATCATATAGTTTGTTCAGCATGCATATAACTGGCAAAAATCGTAACATCGTCAGTTGAATGAAGTTGGGTGCAGCACTTACG